>NC_091203.1:2097958-2332459 GCF_040958095.1 Procambarus clarkii
CACCATCACTTCCACACCATAACTTGTACACCACTACTAATACACCCCAACTTGTACACCATCACTTCCACACCATAACTAGTACACCACTACTACACAACAATAACTAGTACCCCACAACCAGTACACCACTACCTCACCACAACTAGTACACCACAAGTGTTGTGTGATGATCAGGGGCAGACAGTTGTAGGGTTCTCGAATTCTTCGAAGATGACTCACTTTGCATATTAATCTTGAACATTAAGTTGAATTGCTTAAATTATGATACTTATCATGTAAAATATAGTTGATGAATTCATTGTTTAAATTGTTTTTAACTTTGTCCCCTAGAGTTTTTCAGCTGAGATGAGAAAGCCTCTGTGGTTACTGGTTTCATGATTTTAATGAGTACATGATACAGATGGAACATACTAATAATGACCTCGTGATAACATCTTTGAAAATATTGTGATACAGAAAAATTTCATTCCTTGTCGTGTAGGTACGGACAAATGAATGGATGGTGGCAGCATTTCTTCTTCTACTATCTACTCCTCTACTTCTACTATCTACTTCTACTTATCTAATCCTCCCCTTCCACCCCACTCCAAATTCTCCCTTTCAACTGACGACCCTCCACGCTCCTTCCACCTCTCTACCTCTCTCACCTCAAACCCTCATTAATTACATCATTATTCATCTCTTTCCTTTCATTTCTCTTTTACGTTTGTGGAGGTGAAATGTGTTCTAGAGTTCTCTAGAGTTTTGGGTAGCTGAGCAGGTTTCGGCGCCTTGTAGTCAGTTCACCTAGATAGTCAAATACCTAGGTTACAAGGTGTTATATGAATGAGGCTGCCGTAGGAACTCTGGGGGTGGTCTGGAATAGTAAGCTAAATGATGACTGGCTAACGGACTATAGAGAGCTGTTTCCCCCGACCTCCTATGTTAACTGGGGGGTGGAATTATAGACTAGAGAGAGCAATTTTCCCCACCACCCGTAACACTACTACAACACCACATCTAGTACTCCACTACTAGTACACCACTAATACTACACCACAACTTGTAGACCACCACTAGTAAACCACTACCACCAAACCTGAAATAGTACACCACCACTAGTACACCACTACCACCACACCACAACTAGTACACCACTACCATCACACCACAACTAGTACACCACAACTGTCACAACACAACTAGTACACCACCACTAGTACAGCACAACTACCACAGCACAACTAGTACAACACTATTACCACACCACAACTAGTACCCCACTACTACCACACCACAACTAGTACACCACTACTACCACATCAGAACTAGTACACCACTACTACCACACTACAACTAGTACACCACTACTACCACACTACAACTAGTACACCACTACTACCACACCACTACTACCACACCACAACAAGTACACCACAACAACGAAACCACAACTAGTACACCACTACTACCACACCACAACTAGTACACCAATACTACCACGCCAAAACTAGTACACCACTACTACCACACCACCACTAGTACACCAATACTACCACACCACAACTAGTATAATACTACTTCTACACCACAACTGGTACACAGCTACTACCACACCACAACTAGTACACCACTACTTCCCCACCACAACTAGTACCCAACTTATTCAACATCACCACTAGTACCCAACTTATTCAACATCACCACTAGTACACCACTACTAATACAACAAGTACCCCACTACTATCACACCATCACTACTACACCACTAATAACACACCACCACTAGTACACCACTAATACCACACCACCACTAGTACACCACTACTACCACATCACAACTAGTACACCACTATTACTACACTACAACTAGTACCTCACTATTACCACACAACAACTAGAACACCGCTACTACAACATCACAGCTAAAACACCACTACTTCCACACCAACAATAGTACACCACTACCACACCACAACAATTAGTACCCCACAACCACACCACAATTAGTACACCACTAACACACCACAACTAGTACACCACTACTATAACACAACAACTAGTCCCCCACTACTACCACACCACCACTAGTACACCACTACTTCCACACCTGAATCAGTACACCACTACTACCACACTACAACTAGTACACCACTACTGCCACACCACAACTAGTACACCACCACAAGTACACCACTACTACCACACCACAACTACCACACCACAACTAGTACACCACTACTAAAACACTACAACTAGTACTCCACTACTAGTACACCACTACAACCACACCACAACTAGTACACCACTACTACCACACCACAACTACTACACCATTACTATTACATGATAACTAGTACACCACTACTACAACACCACAACTTGTAGACTACCACTACTACCAAACCAGAACTAGTACACCACTACTGCCACAAGACAACTAGTACACCACTACTATCACACCACAACTAGTACACCGCAACTGCCACACCACAGTTAGTACACCACAACTAGTACATCACTACTACCACACCACAACTATTACATCACTACTACCACACTACAACTAGTACCTTACTACTGCCACACCACAACTAGTACACCACTACTACCACACCACAACTAGTACACCACTACCACACTACAACTAGAACACCACTACTTCCTCACCACAACAAGTACACCACTACTACCACACCACAACTAGTACACTACTACTACCACACCACAACTAATACACCACAACAACGACACCACAACTAGTAAACCATTACTACCACACCACAACTAGTACACCACTACTACCACACCACATCAAGTTCACCACTACTACTACACCACCATTAGTACACCAATAATACCACACCACAACTAGTATACTACTACTACTAAACCACAACTAGTACACCACTACTACCACACCACATCTAGTACACCACTACAGTAGTGTAATATGTTACTAGAGCGACGTGCGCCATCTGGCCGGGTGGAACTCCCGCGACTAGAGCGACGCGCGCCATCTGGTCGGGTGCGACCCCTGCGACTACGACCCCGCGCACCATCTGGCCAGGTGGAGCGCAACAGGTTTTGGGGGATTTTCCCGGAAGTTTGGCGTGTGAGCGTCCGGTGTTTGGGTATGCGGTCAGGAAAGATGGGAGGTCATGTTGTAAGGGGTGTAGGAGAGTATGTGTGGTATGTGGTAGAGTAAGAAATACGAGGATATGAGTGGAATATGTGGAAAGAGTAGTTAAATATGTATGTGTGTTTGCCGTAGACTTAATCCTGTGTGTAGATAATAGTTTTGATGATAGTAAGTAAAGCTATGTAGAGGCTGAGTGTAGGTGTGAGGGGTCCCAACATAGACGGATATGTTGTTTGGGGTGGGGGAGGGGTGGGGAGGGGTGAGGGGAGCTTCCCCTCGGCGTGAGAGTGCTTAGGGCCATTTGTGGTTTGTGGTTTTTGACGGGCATTATTCTTTCCTTCGAGAGAGCAGAGTCCAGGAGGAGATGAGAGCTGCAGCAGGAGGGATGTGGTCCATTTACCCTAAATCGTTTTTTCATGTCTATTTTCTTCGAGTTATGCAGCTGTGTTTGGTTCCCCCGGTGTGAGAGTGCTTAGGGTCATTTGTGTTTTTTTTTAACATCCATTATTTTCTTGGAGCTATGCACACAGCCGGAAGTGAGAGAGGAGGAGGGTAGGAGAGAGCAGAGTCCAGCAGGAGGGAAGTGGACCATTTACCCGCAATCGTTTTTTCAAGTCTATTTTCTTTGAGTTATGCAGCTGTGTTTGGTGATGATCCATGAGGGTAATAGTTCGGCCATACATGGTAGGAAGTGTGGAGGAGGAGGAGGAGGAGGAGGATGAGGATGAGAAAGAGTGAGCAGTCACTCTTAAGTTGTGAATGAGATGAGGTAACAGTTGGTGGAGAAGGTCTGTTTTATGTAACTATGCATGGTAGTGTATAGGTGACAGACCTGGACGGATGTGAACCATTACCCACTTACCCTTAAGCGTTTTTCAAAGTCCGCAGAGGGGTGTGTGTGTGTACTGCCCACTGGTCAGAGGGTAATTGAAGAGCATTTCCAAGTAGCTGGTTATATCTTCCCCTCCCAGAGGGTACGCAATGACTGCCATTACTTCCTCAGACACGGGCGGAAGTGGCCGGGTATCCATTACCCACTGCGTTTCGTTAAGGAAAGGGAGATGTAGCTACGGTCAGCGACTCCGTCTGTTCCACTTACCACCCCCCTCTCACTGGGGAAGTGACGGCAATGGGGTGTACCATCTCTCTCTCTCTCTCTCTCTCTCCCTTAGGTGAGCAATGTTCCCCACATACAAAGTAAACATATATAAGACAATGCGGAAAAACATAGTTTTGATACTATTATTAAATTGACTTGTTCATTATCCTCGAGTTCAACACACACACACACACACTCTCTCGCTCTCTCCCTTAGGTGAGCAATGTTCCCCACATACAAAGTAAACATATATAAGACAATGCGGAAAAACATAGTTTTGATACTATTATTAAATTGACTTGTTCATTATCCTCGAGTTTAACACACACTCTCTTTCTCTCTAAGACCTACGTTATCCAATGTAAACAGACCGGATGAGACGATAGTGAAATAGCTCTGGGTTATATCTGTTTTCAGTTCTTATAACATTTGAAAATGTATGTGTGGTTACTCATTCCGTCTCGTTAGGATCTGACCTTGTGTCTTTCCATAGCGCGCGTTTTCACTCATTATCAGCCATTAGTGATCGTTCGATCCAGTAGAAAAAAAAAACAGAGACTGCTGACTGTGTGACAGTTTCAGCCCTCTGTAACGTAACGTAACGTAACGTGGAAATCATCATCATCATCATCATCATCTTTCTGTCTGATGTCCAAATAACATTTTTTGTAAATTTAATTTTAAACAAAGGTGAGCCACCAGTCCACGAACTAAGAGGGAAGAGGTGTTCACCACACCTACAAATTCTAATATATTTTTTTGTTAACTGCGTGATCACAACATATACCTACTGATCTCTTGTTCTACCTCACACTAGACAATAAACACAATTTCGTGTCATTTCTTGACTAAAATAGCACTCCGAAAACATCTTTGCCCTCTTTTTATTTTAAAATTGTTAGCTCTAGTTATGACTGTTTTAGCAGTCTATCTGATAGAAAAAAACAGAGACTAGTGTTAGCATAATATGTGAAAAATAGTTGATCATTCTCTTATTACGTTTTATTCAATAACTGGTAGACATAACATAAGTCACATATTTATCTTGGTAAAACATAATAACTGACAGACATAACACACAGCATAATGCAGTCACATGGTGTTAGCATAATAGGTGAAAAATAGTTTATCATTCTCTTATTACCTTTTATTCAATAACTGGTAGACATAACACATCATAATGTAACCACATGAAGATAACATAACATATCACATTGTCATAATGCAGTTACATGACTACTAATTATCAGCGGAGTTTCAAAAAGTTTTTTTTAGCTTTAGGCTTAGATTTTAGATTTTTTTTAGGTTTTTCTATAGTCAGACGATTATCACTTCGTTTAATCTGTCGTTTGGGTGGGGGAGGTGCTATTATTTCATGCTCAACCTCGGTATCACTGTCACTGTCACTGGTGGTATCAATATAGCTGGATCTATTAAGATCGTCCCCAACTCGTATCCTTCGCAGAGGGGTAAAGTTTTCGTAATCATTATCACCGTCTGAGTCATGGTGTTACACTCATCACGACCTCTAGCCCGAGATGTGGCTTTGTGTGAACTTAGTTTAGAGTTGTGGGTTGTGGAGGAGGAGGGGTGTGAACTGGGTTTAGGGTCAAGGTTTGTAGACGTTCCTTGGAGTGAACTAAGTTGGGGGTTGAGGAAAATATTCATATCAATATCTGTAAGCAATCCCCGTTGTTGGCTATCTGTAAGCATTATACGCTCATCCAGTAAGGCTTCTACATTCAAATCATTTTCGGTCTGAGTAGCGGGGTTATCCTCTGAGAGAGAAATAGCGGCAAACACCGCATCATCAAGACCTTCACTCATAGTCAAGTGATCTGGATACTCACCCCGCTGTGAAATATCCACACTCATTCTTGCAACTTCTTCTTCAGTTCTATTATTGCTAGTAGTACTACTAGTAGTAGTGTCACTACCTACTCTACACCCCCCAGTTAAAAGGCTGAGGGACAGCACCTCTTCAACGGTATTCATAAAATATAATGAGTTATTCCCCCTCTGATCAGCAGTCGGGCCAGCGAGTACACAATGAGGGATGGTGTTACTACTACTTCTATCACCACGATCTCCATCAGCAGGAGCAGTAGCGAGTGTGGTAGTGGTGTGTGTAGCGAGACAAGCACTTGTGGTGCGTGTGACACCAGCAGGGGTGACACCAGCCGCGCCCTGGTCGCTACGGTCACCAGCACCAACGTGGGAGGGGGGGCTATCACCGTAGCCGACTGGAGTAGGTGGGGAGGACACAACCACCTCCCTGGTGTTTATGTGTATGTGTGTGTTTCCCAAGAATATGAAAATATTCCCTCTGGAGGTGGTGCTGCTGCTGCTGCTCACACCGCGGCTGCTAGCTTTCTCCAGGTAATCTAAAAAAAAAGTTTACATTACTAGCATAACACACACACACACACACACACTCACTCTTCCCATTATTGTTATTATTTGTTACTACTACATCAACATTAGCAAACAACAACAAGAAGCATCTTAGCACAATATAACTCGTCAGAATCAAAGTTGTTCAATGTCAACCAATATTATTTGACTAGTTGTATATGAAAAGTGCTTTAATTGTCCCAAGTTTCAGTACTGCAGCATAAATGGAAAGGGAGATTTTTTTGGTTTTTGTTTTTTTTCCAACGTTTTTTACACATTTTCATGTCCACACTTCAGAACACACATTTCAGATATAATTATTCTGTGACACTTTTCTGACACATTAGCATATAATAAAGGACCTTGAGATATAGAATTTCCAAAACATCTTTAGTTTTCCTAATACAAATGTTCAAAGTTCCCAAATTTTTTTTTGCAAATATGGCATGTTTATTGCTATTATAAAGTTAATAAATGAACTTAGAGAAAAATGAAAACTCTCAAATGTAGAGACCTGTCCTCCACATATACTGTGTAAGTTTCATGTAAATTTAATAAAAAATGAATGAGTTTTGTAAACGTTTGTGTCAATTGAAAAAAAAAAACAGAAATGAATGAAGTCTAAGGTTCTAAAATCTGTGGCTGAGGTTGTCATCAACCAATTTTTTCCAAAATTGGCGTCCTTGCAGATAGGCTTACGTACAGTCAGGAGTGTAAGTTTGATGCAAATCGCCCGAAAAAAAATAATTTTTTTTTTTTTTTTTTTTTCTTAAAATTTTTTTCAATTAAACTAATTATAATATTTGTTTAATATATACTATTGTGATAGCAAAGAGTCATAGCTATGATTTCAGTTGACACTTTTGATTGATAATCGATTTTGACCATTTTGGCATAATTTTCACAACTACTTCAATATTTTCTTTCTCCCTTCCTATTTATGCTACGATGCTGAAACTTGGACCAAATGAAACACGTTTCATATAGAACTTGTCAAAAAAGTTTGATTGAAATCGAATGAGTTTTCATTTGTTGCATTTTTAGGGCAAATTGGGAACTGACGCCCCCTTAAGGGAAACATACCACGTATTATTGCCAGGGCTTGACCTAAGCGCTCATCACCATCTGAGTGAGGAGAGGCTACACCGGCAGCAGCAGCAGCAGAGGCTCGTGTGGACATCTTGGATTGGTGGGTGGGTGGATGGAGTGTTTACCCTACCAGGTCAGGGGCGAGCTATATACCCCCTTTCAAGAGGGTGCCTCCTTACCACACACCTCCACCTCCCACAGCGTTAATTATAATAATAAAAATAATTAATAAGGATAATATAAAAGAATCAACTTTAGATTTGTTTATTAAGAGATAATAGGAAGAAGTAGATGTACTACATCTCCTCGACATACAGGACATTTGTCACATATTGTTACACAATCCAAACATATTACCATATGCCTACACGGAATGAGAACAGTGTTTATTTCTTGAGTGAAGCACACCTTGCAATAAAACCTACCTACACCAGGCATTGCATTCTTTTCCACAACAACAACATTCACACGTTCATCTACCTCCACTACTGGGGGAACTGGGCAGGGGAAAATAACACCTTGGGACGATAATACTTCTAAGGGAGATTCAGCTACCGCATCTGTGTCCTCACTTTCATCCACTCGATCTAAAAACCATAACAACACCTCTTCACAGTTAGATTCGCCAAGGAGAGGTAATATATCCTTTTTAATCTTGAGTTATTCTCTTAGCGCAGCTCGCAGGGCGATGTATGGAAATCTCACTGTAGCAGCGAGTCCATTGAAATAATCAAGTCCATGCAGGAGCGTGTTAATCAGTGTTTCGTCAATGGGTTTTGTCAGTCGAGGAGGGGAGAAAGGGACCGCATTTTTAATGAAAGCTCGATCCTTCTTCAAGTTTAAGTAGATGCAGTCGGGGTAATAACGAGCGTGGAGCGTCCAGGGATCGTCCGAAGGTATAAAGTTAACAAGTCCACCACCACAATAAAAGCATCATATATGGTCTCCAACTCCTAAGAAAAAAGAAAAAATATAAATATTTTTTTTATAAATAAATAAATAAATAAATGAGAAAGTAAATACTACCACGTCTCAAATAGACTAGGCTCGTGTGATTACATTAAGACAATAATAATAATAATAATAATAATAACAATAATAATAATAATAATAATAATAATAATAATAATAATAATAATAATAATAATAATAATAATAATAATAATATCTTCCACTACTCACCACAAGAGAAAAAGCCAGCACGGGACAATTCTGCTGGAGACTGACCACACATATCAGGCCAGATGATTCCAAATGATGCCAAACGAGACTTATACTCCGCCATCTCCGGGTATATGGGCATAGAGAATGGTAGAATTCCCGAGTTTTCCCCGCTCCATTCCACAACACCTACAAATATTAAAACAAATAATAATAATAATATATATATATATATATATATATATATATATATATATATATATATATATATATATATATTTATATATATATATATATATATATATATATATATATATATATATATATATATATATATATATATATATATATATATATATATATATGTGTGTGTGTGTGTGTGTGTGTGTGTGTGTGTGTGTGTGTGTGTGTGTGTGTGTGTGTGTGTGTGTGTGTGTGTGTGTGTGTGTGTGTGTGTGTGTGTGTGTGTGTGTGTGTGTGTGTGTGTGTGTGTGTGTATATCACGAAAATAAACACGTGATTAAGAATGTGACAATGTCAGACCACGGAGGAAAATGAAACAGGAATTTCCTTAAGTACTTTCGTATATTAAATACATCTTCAGAAGGAATCAACTTCCTTCAATCAATCATCTTCCTTCTGAAGATGTATTTAACATACGAAAGTACTTAAGGAAATTCCTGTTTCATTTTCCTCCGTGGTCTGACATTGTCATATATATATATATATATATATATATATATATATATATATATATATATATATATATATATATATATATATATATATGTATATATATATATATATATATATATATATATATATATATATATATATATATATATATATATATATATATATATTTTATTAAATATGACCGAAAAAGTAAGATTAATAATTCTAACACGAATTTTCTCAATCTTTCGTACATTATGCTTCACTGTTGGAGGTAAATCAAAAATCACTTCTCCAAAATTCATTTTTATTTCTAGTCTGACGCGACACGGGCGCGTTTCGTAAAACTTATTACATTTTCAAAGACTTCACAAATACACAACTGATTAGAACTTGCGTTTCCCTGATTTTATATCTACATTTGAGTGAGGTGGGAAGGATGATGTGGCATTACATTTGAGTGAGGTGGGAAGGATGATGTGGCATTAACACAAGACAGAACACTAGAGGATATTAATAGGGTATTAAAAGTATCAACACAAGACAGAACACGAAACAATGGATATTGAATAGAAGTGTTTGTAGAAAGCCTATTGGTCCATATTTCTTGATGCTTCTATATTGGAGCGGAGTCTTGAGGTGGGTAGAATATAGTTGTGCAATAATTGGCTGTTGATTGCTGGTGTTGACTTCTTGATGTGTAGTGCCTCGCAAACGTCAAGCCGCCTGCTATCGCTGTATCTATCGATGATTTCTGTGTTGTTTACTAGGATTTCTCTGGCGATGGTTTGGTTATGGGAAGAGATTATATGTTCCTTAATGGAGCCCTGTTGTTTATGCATCGTTAAACGCCTAGAAAGAGATGTTGTTGTCTTGCCTATATACTGGGTTTTTTTGAGCTTACAGTCCCCAAGTGGGCATTTGAAGGCATAGACGACGTTAGTCTCTTTTAAAGCGTTCTGTTTCGTGTCTGGAGAGTTTCTCATGAGTAGGCTGGCCGTTTTTCTGGTTTTATAGTAAATCGTCAGTTGTATCCTCTGATTTTTGTCTGTAGGGATAACGTTTCTATTAACAATATCTTTCAGGACCCTTTCGTCTGTTTTATGAGCTGTGGAAAAGAAGTTACTGTAAAATAGTCTAATAGGGGGTATAGGTGTTGTGTTAGTTGTCTCTTCGGAGGTTGCATGGCTTTTCACTTTCCTTCTTATGATGTCTTCGATGAAACCATTGGAGAAGCCGTTATTGACTAGAACCTGCCTTACCCTACAGAGTTCTTCGTCGACTTGCTTCCATTCTGAGCTGTGGCTGAGAGCACGGTCGACGTATGCGTTAACAACACTCCTCTTGTACCTGTCAGGGCAGTCGCTGTTGGCATTTAGGCACATTCCTATGTTTGTTTCCTTTGTGTAGACTGCAGTGTGGAAACCTCCGCCCTTTTCCATGACTGTTACATCTAGAAAAGGCAGCTTCCCATCCTTTTCCGTCTCGTAAGTGAAACGCAGCACGGAACTCTGCTCAAATGCCTCCTTCAGCTCCTGCAGATGTCTGACATCAGGTACCTGTGTAAAAATGTCGTCAACATACCTGCAGTATATGGCCGGTTTCAAGTTCATGTCGACTAAGACTTTTTGCTCGATGGTACCCATGTAGAAGTTTGCAAACAGGACACCTAGGGGAGAACCCATGGCGACCCCATCTACTTGCTTATACATGTGCCCATCCGGGCTCAAGAAGGGTGCCTCTTTAGTACAAGCTTGGAGTAGTTTCCTCAGAATACTTTCTGGCATGTCAAGAGGAGTACAGGCTGGATCACGATACACTCTGTCGGCTATCATTCCGATTGTCTCGTCCACAGGTACGTTGGTAAACAGCGATTCTACGTCCAACGAGGCTCTTATCCCTGTGGCCCGTGCGCCCCGCAGTAAGTCCACAAATTCCTTTGGAGACTTCAGGCTGAAGGCGCAAGGAACATAAGGAGTCAGCAGGCCGTTGAGTCGCTTCGCCAATCTGTACGTGGGTGTGGGTATCTGGCTAATGATTGGCCGAAGTGGGTTTCCAGGCTTGTGCGTCTTGACATTTCCATACGCATATCCAGGTTTATATTCCCCAATGATCTTTGGCAGGTGGAGTCCGGATTTCTTGGCGTTCCCAGTTTCGATCAGTTTGTTGACCTTTGCTTTTAATTCGGCTGTAGTGTCCTTCGTTACCCTTTGGAACTTAGTTTGGTCAGAGAGTATGATGTTCATTTTCGCCAGATATTCGTCTTTTTTAAGAATGACATATATTGGCGACTTGTCACCTCTCCTGACAACTATCTCCTTGTTCTCACGAAGGCTTTTAGCTGCCGCTCTAAGCTCGGGGGACAGTATGGTGCTTCTGTAGTTGCCTCGATTCTTTCCTCCTTCTGCAATAAGTTCTGCTTGTAAGGTATCTTTGGTAGTGACCTTCTTTTGTGTCTCGAGGTCGAATATGTCGTCCAACAGAATTTCCAACTCCACTTTCCGGGCCATTTCACTCGGTCTGGACATAACATGACAGTTTATGCCCAGATTTATGCCCATCGAGCAAAAAGTCTTAGTCGACATGAACTTGAAACCGGCCATATACTGCAGGTATGTTGACGACATTTTTACACAGGTACCTGATGTCAGACATCTGCAGGAGCTGAAGGAGGCATTTGAGCAGAGTTCCGTGCTGCGTTTCACTTACGAGACGGAAAAGGATGGGAAGCTGCCTTTTCTAGATGTAACAGTCATGGAAAAGGGCGGAGGTTTCCACACTGCAGTCTACACAAAGGAAACAAACATAGGAATGTGCCTAAATGCCAACAGCGACTGCCCTGACAGGTACAAGAGGAGTGTTGTTAATGCATACGTCGACCGTGCTCTCAGCCACAGCTCAGAATGGAAGCAAGTCGACGAAGAACTCTGTAGGGTAAGGCAGGTTCTAGTCAATAACGGCTTCTCCAATGGTTTCATCGAAGACATCATAAGAAGGAAAGTGAAAAGCCATGCAACCTCCGAAGAGACAACTAACACAACACCTATACCCCCTATTAGACTATTTTACAGGAACTTCTTTTCCACAGCTCATAAAACAGAGGAAAGGGTCCTGAAAGATATTGTTAATAGAAACGTTATCCCTACAGACAAAAATCAGAGGATACAACTGACGATTTACTATAAAACCAGAAAAACGGCCAGCCTACTCATGAGAAACTCTCCAGACACGAAACAGAACGCTTTAAAAGAGACTAACGTCGTCTATGCCTTCAAATGCCCACTTGGGGACTGTAAGCTCCAAAAAACCCAGTATATAGGCAAGACCACAACATCTCTTTCTAGGCGTTTAACGATGCATAAACAACAGGGCTCCATTAAGGAACATATAATCTCTTCCCATAACCAAACCATCGCCAGAGAAATCCTAGTAAACAACACAGAAATCATCGATAGATACAGCGATAGCAGGCGGCTTGACGTTTGCGAGGCACTACACATCAAGAAGTCAACACCAGCAATCAACAGCCAATTATTGCACAACTATATTCTACCCACCTCAAGACTCCGCTCCAATATAGAAGCATCAAGAAATATGGACCAATAGGCTTTCTACAAACACTTCTATTCAATATCCATTGTTTCGTGTTCTGTCTTGTGTTGATACTTTTAATACCCTATTAATATCCTCTAGTGTTCTGTCTTGTGTTAATGCCACATCATCCTTCCCACCTCACTCAAATGTAATGCCACATCATCCTTCCCACCTCACTCAAATGTAGATATAAAATCAGGGAAACGCAAGTTCTAATCAGTTGTGTATTTGTGAAGTCTTTGAAAATGTAATAAGTTTTACGAAACGCGCCCGTGTCGCGTCAGACTAGAAATAAAAATGAATTTTGGAGAAGTGATTTTTGATTTACCTCCAACAGTGAAGCATAATGTACGAAAGATTGAGAAAATTCGTGTTAGAATTATTAATCTTACTTTTTCGGTCATATTTAATAAAATATGTCTACAGGAAAGACTGCTACCAAAATATACTAATATATATATATATATATATATATATATATATATATATATATATATATATATATATATATATATATATATATATATATATATATATATATATGCTCACCATTCTTATAAACGCAACATGAAAGATAACTATGTGTTCAAACACACACACACACACACACACACACACACACACACACACACACACACACACACACACACACACATACACACACACACACACACACACACAATCTTATTATCAAGCTATTCACAATGACTGTACAACCAACGTTATTCACAGAAACTAAGAGATAACACATAATTGTGATGGGTACTTACAACTGTTAGCTGAATTTCTCACTCTTTCCAGTTGCAGGACGGAATAAGTGAAATTCAATCAATAGGCGTAGACCATGTTGCTTAGCACAATGCTGACATTTTCAGTGCGTTTACCACTGATGAAAGGACAGTGTGGTGCTGCAGCTACATGTCGACTGCGAGGGGTGTCCTCCCCCTCCACCCACCCTCCAATTATATATATATATATATATATATATATATATATATATATATATATATATATATATGCAAACAAGCCTGAATGGTCCCCAGGACAATATGCAACTGAAAACTCACACCCCAGAAGTGACTCGAACCCATACTCCCAGGAGCCACGCAACTGGTATGTACAAGACGCCTTAATCCACTTGACCTTCACGACCGGACAAAATGAGGTGATAGCCGATGCTATTTGAATCACCCCACCGCCGGCACTAGGATAGTAATCTTGGGCATAGCATTTTACCAAATCACCTCATGCTTTGGGGCACACGTGAGGAACACAAATGCGAATAAGCCTCAATGGTCCCCAGGACAATATGCTACTGAAAACTCACACCCCAGAAGTGACTCGAACCCATACTCCCAGGAGCCACGCAACTGGTATGTACAAGACGCCTTAATCCACTTGACCATCACGACCGGACAAAATGAGGTGATAGCCGAGGCTATTTGAATCACCCCACCGCCGGCACTCTGATAGTAATCTTGGGCATAGCATTTTACCAAATCACCTCATTCTTTGGGGCACACGTGAGGAACACAAATGCGAACAAGCCTGAATGGTCCCCAGGACGACCTTGACCAGGTCGTGATGGTCAAGTGGATTAAGGCGTCTTGTACATACCAGTTGCGTGGCTCCTGGGAGTATGGGTTCGAGTCACTTCTGGGGTGTGAGTTTTCAGTTGCATATTGTCCTCCAAATGAGGTGATTTGGTAAAATGCTATGCCCAAGATTACTATCCGAGTGCCGGCGGTGGGGTGATTCAAATAGCCTCGGCTATCACCTCATTTTGTCCGGTCGTGATGGTCAAGTGGATTAAGGCGTCTTGTACATACCAGTTGCGTGGCTCCTGGGAGTATGGGTTCGAGTCACTTCTGGGGTGTGAGTTTTCAGTTGCATATTGTCCTGGGGACCATTCAGGCTTGTTCGCATTTGTGTTCCTCACGTGTGCCCCAAAGAATGAGGTGATTTGGTAAAATGCTATGCCCAAGATTACTATCCGAGTGCCGGCGGTGGGGTGATTCAAATAGCCTCGGCTATCACCTCGTTTTGTCCGGTCGTGATGGTCAAGTGGATACTACCACACCAAAACTAGTACACCACTACTACCACACCAAAACTGGTACACCACTACTACCACACCAGAACTAGTACGCCACTACTACCGCACTACATCTAGTACACCACTACTACCACACGACAACTAGTACACCACTACTACATCACCACAACTAGTACAACACAACTAGTACACCACAACTAGTACCTTACTACTACCACACCACAAATAGTACAATACTACTAATACACCCAAACTTGTACACCATCACTACCACACCATAACTAATACACTACTACTACACAACAACAATTAGTACCCCCACTACCACACCACAACTAGTACACCACTACCTCACCACAACTAGTACACCACAAGTGTTGTGTGAGGATCAGGGGCAGACAGTTGTAGTGTTCTCGAATTCTTGGATGATTACTCACTTTGCATATTAATCTTAAACATTAAGTGGAATTGCTTAAATTATGATACTTATCATGTGAAATATAATTGATGAATTTATTGTTTAAATTGTTTTTAACTTTGTCCCTAGAGTTTTTGAGTTGAGATCAGAAAGCCTCTGCGTTTACTGGTTTCATGGTTTTAATGAGTACATGATACAGATGGAACACACTAATAATGACCTCGTGATAACATCTTTGAGAATATTGTGATACAGACAAGTTCCATTCCTTGTCTTGTAGGTACTGACAAATGAATGGATGGTGGCAGGATTTCTTCTTCTACTTCTACTATCTACCTCTCTACTTCTACCTACCTATTTCTTCCCCTCCACCCCACTCCAAACTCTTCCTTTCAACTGACGACACTCCTCGCTCCAACCACCTCTCTCACCCCAAACCCTCATTAACTACTTTATTATTCATCTCTTTCCTTTCGTTTCTCTTGTAAGTTTGTGGCAGTGAAATGTTTTCTAGAGTTATCTAGAGTTTTGGGTAGCTGAGCAAGTTACGGCGCCTTGTAGTCAGTGCACGTAGGTAGTCAAATACCTAGGTTACAAGGTGTTGAACGAGAGAGGCTGCCGTAGGAACTCTGGGAGTGCTCTAGAATATTAAGGTAACTGAGGGCGGGATAACGGACAATAGAGAGCTGCTTCCCCTGACATCCTTTGTTAACTGGGGGGTAGGGGGGGGGGGATAATGTACTAGATAGAGCAATTTCCCCCACCACCGCTAACACTACTACAACACCACAACTAGTACTCCACTGCTAGTACACCACGATTACCACACCACAACTAATACACCACTACTACCACACCACATCTACTACACCACTACTATTACACGATCACCAGTACACCACTACTACCACACCACAACTTGTAGACCACCACTAGTACACTACTACCACCAAACCTGAAATAGTACACCACAACTAGTACACTACTACTAGTACACCACTACTACCACACAACAACTAGTACACCACTACTATCACAGCACAACTAGTACACCACTACTGCCACACCACAATTAGTACACCACCACTAGTACAGCACTACTACCACACCACATCTAATACAACACTACTACAACACAAGAACTAGTACCCCACTACTACCATACAACAACTAGTACACCACTACTAGTTCACCACTAGTAGTGGTGAACTAGTGGTGGTGTGATAGTAGTGGTGTACTAGTTGTGGAGTGGTAGTAGTGGTGTACTAGTTGTAGTGTGGTAGTATTAGTGTACTTGAAGTTGTGTTCTATTGGTGGTGTACTTTTTCTGGTATGGTATTAATGATGTACTACTGGTGGTCTACAATTTGGGTTTTGGTAGTAGTGTTGTACTAGTTGTGATTTTGTAGTAGTGGTGTACTTTTGGTTGTGTGCTAGTGGTGGTGTGGTAGTAGTGTTGAACTAGTGTTGGTGTGGTAGTAGTGGTGTACTAGTTGTGGTGTGGTAGTAGTGGTGTACAAGTGGTGGTGAGGTAGTAGGTTTGTACTAGTTGTGGCGTGGTAGTAGTGGTGTACTAGATGTGGTGTGGTAGTAGTGATGTACTAGTTTTTGTGTGGTAGTAGTGGTGTACTAGTAGTGATGTACTAGTTGTGGTGTTGTAGTAGTGGTGTACTAGTTGTGTTGTTGTAATAGTGGTGTAATAGTTGTGCTGTGGTAGTAGTGGTGTACTAGTTGTTGTGTACTAGTTATGGTGTGGTAGTAGTAGTGTACTAGTTGTGGTGTGGTAGTTGTGGTGTGATAGTAGTTGTGTACTAGTTATGGTATGGTAGTTGTGGTGTGGTAGTAGTGGTGTACTATTTATAGTGTGATAGTAGTGGTGTACTAGGAATTGTGTGGCAGTAGTGGTGTACTAGTTGTGGTGTGGTAGTAGTGGTGTACTGGTCGTGGTGTTGTTGTAGTTGTGTAATGGTGGTGGTGTACTAATTGTGGTGTGGTAGTTGTGATGTGGTAGTAGAGATGTATTAGTTGTGGTGTGGTAATAGAGGTGTACTAGTTGGGGTATATTATTAGTGGTTTACTACTTGTGGTGTGGTTGTAGTTGTTGTTATGATCTCAGCCTGCAGGAGAAACGAGTCTTCCTCCTTGAGAGTTATTCATCAAGCCTGACCTGATTAGAAGGTCTAGCAAATATTGAGGTGATAACACATATGTAAAATAGTTGCTTGGATATATATAACAATTTGAGATTATGGGCAATGAAGAAGAAAACAGATAAATGACGGGTTAGGAGATGTGGACATTTTGCTGGAGGCGTGAGGCTCGCTTCGGGAGGGCTTTGACCTCACTTGTGTGCCAGACATCGCAGGGGGAAAGCCGCGCTCCGTTAAGCTTCCGTCAGAAGGGAACCCCTAGTGATATATCTCGAAGAGAAGAGAAGTGTGCAGACGTACTAGCTGTGGAATCGAGCTGGGGAAGTGTGATCTCAAGTCCTGGGCGATGAGAAGTGCTTATTAAACCGTCCAGAGGTATTATTGTGGGCCGTGGAAGCGCCCTGACCAAGCTTCTCAGAGGGAGGAGCGCCCTCGACCAGACAATCTGTGGTTTGTCTTTGGGGAAGAAGTTGCTGAGAACTTCGAAGCCAGCACAGATGAAGTAGTTGATGAGACTCCAGGGTAGTGGAGGCGAGGACCTCGAGCTGTGAGGAGAAGCAGTGAAGAGGAGTGTCACATGCTTCTGTAGAGGTGGTGAAGCACCATAGTTGCTTGAGGGAACTTCATGGTGTAGCAACCAAGAGAGCTGTGGAGGACCCTAGCAGAAGGTTGAAGCACCGTAGTTGCTCAAGGAAACTTCATGATAGCAGCCTGGAGGAGCTGCAGAGGATCCTGGTAGTTAAGCCAGGAAGAACCTAAAGATATCAGGGTAGTGAACTTCCAGAGGTGGAAGGGAAGTTCTGGTGGATTACTTGTAGGGAGTTGATAGTGCTTGGTTGTCATTAGCGTGCAAGACGCAGTGAGAGGTGAGTGATTGTTGGCATTCTTATGTCAAGGAGTGTTGTATACTTAAGTTTAGAGTTACAATCGTAGGCTGAATTACCTACAGATGTATGTGTTCTAGGACTGATAGGGTGATCGGTTGATCATTGCGGTGTATCAAGGAACATTTATGCTGATATATGTTATTGCATTCAAATGCTGATTTTCTTTGTACACATTTATTGATACATATATATATATATATATATATATATATATATATATATATATATATATATATATATATATATATATATATATATATATATATATATATATATATATATATATATATATATATATATATATTCTCTTGCTGATGGTGCAACAGTGTATGTATACTTGATCAACTTGAGGAGGTTGATAGTATCAGGTGGTGAACCAGGAGATAGGATACCACTTGATAAGCTGATGATAGAGTTCTGATGGTGTTGGAGTGCAACCTGATTGTAATATTATAGAGTATAGGATTCATTATTATTATATGTGTGTATGTATTGTGTATGTGCTTTGTCCAGTAAATGTATTCAAATTTGCTGGTATTTGACCTTGTCCTAGTGAGACTTCCCCATGAAATAGTACAGAAGGAGAGAGAGAGAGAAAGAACCAAGAACCACTGCTGTGGACAGGGAAAAAGGTAATACTAATAAGTCAAAAGATGATTGAGGAGATCATATCACGTAAGGAGAGAGTGGGGAGTCACAGCGGCTCGTGTGGGTGTGTGCACGTGTGAACGAGGCTAAGTGATGGAGCCGCATCCCCTAAATGTGTGACGTTGAGCCCCTCTCCAAGAGCCAGAAACGCCAAGGGTGATCTCCTAGTGAGGTATAAGCACTCTACCGAGTTGTGGGTTGGGTTGTCCGTAGAGAAGGATCAACGACGACAACACCACCAACCCACAAGACTATAATATTGTGTACTAGTTGTGGTGTTGTAGTAGTGGTGTACTAGTTGTGGTGTGGTAGTAGTGGTGTACTACTTGTGGTGTGGTAGTATTGGTGTACTAATGGTGCTGTTGTAGTAGTGGTGTACTAGTTGTTGTGTGGAAGTAGTGTTGTACTAGTTGTGTAGTGGTAGTAGTGGTGTACTAGAGGTGATATGGTAGTAGTGGTGTACTAGTTGTGGTGTGGTAGTAGTAGTGTACTACTTGTAGAGTGGTAGTAGTCGTGTATTAGTGGTGATGTGGTAGTGGTGGTGTACTAGTTGTGGTGTGGTAGTAGTGGTGTACTACTTGTAGAGTGGTAGTAGTGGTGTAATAGTGATGGAGTGGTAGTAGTGGTGTACTAGTTGTGCAGTGGTAGTAGTAGTATATTGGTAGTGGTATAGTTGTGATGGAGGAGGGCTGTCACAGTGAAAGGTTGTGTTAGCTGGAGCTTTGGAGTAACATTATTATTGCAATAATGGAAGGATTAGTTAATGATTTGGTGAGTTTGGTTGGAGCTCTGAGAGCAGAGATGGATTCCCTGCGGGAGGAGGTACGACGGCTGAGACTTCGAAAGGAAACGAAGGAGGAGACCAGTGCTGGCGAGACCTCATCGTGGAGAGTAGTGAAAGACAGGGGTCTTAAGAAGACCTTGACAAGGCCGCCTACAGACGCCCTAAAGACGGCAAATTCATTTGCCGTGTTGGAGGACGAGTGCTGTAGTGCGCCTGCAGCGAGGAAATCATCGAGGAACGGCGGAGCGCAGGCCCCTCAGGCTGCTCAGAAAGTTAGGGCGGTACCGAAGCGAATTTTGGTTGTGGGAGATTCCCAGGTGAGGTATTTAGACAGAACGTTTTGTGCCAGAGATAGGGAGAACAGATTAAGGGTTTGCTATCCGGGAGCTGGAATTGGTGATATTGTTGAAAACATGAATGATATTATGATGGGAAACGGGAACAAACCCATTATTTGTATTAGTGCAGGGGGTAATGATGTTGGGCGAGTTAGGAGTGAGGAACTAATACAGAGATTTAGGACAGCCATTGAATTAGTTAGGAGCAAGGGAGGAATCCCGATCATATGTGGCATTCTTCCAAGAAAGGGAGTGGGAAATGAATGGATGTCGAGGGCACTTGGTGTCAGTTGCCGGCTGGAAAGATATTGCAAATCAAATGCAATATCTTTCATAGACAACTGGGAACGCTTCTATGGAAGAAATGAAATGTATGCTCGTGATGGGGTGCATCTATCGAGAGCTGGGGTTGTTGCTGTTGCGAACTCGTTGGAAGAAGTGGTTAGAGGTGTTTGTTTGGGTTTAAACTGTTAGTAGATAGTGGTATGGGAATTGATTTGGAGGAAGGAGGTAATAAAAGTATGTGTTCGTGGGTATTCAATACTGGTAGACATAACATAAGTCACATATTTATCTTGGTAAAACATAATAACTGGCAGACATAACACACAGCATAATGCAGTCACACGGTGTTAGCATAATAGGTGAAAAATAGTTGATCATTCTCTTATTACGTTTTATTCAATAACTGGTAGACACTTACATATTTATCTTGTCATTTTTTTTTTCAACTATTATGAGTTGTTTTCCATGTTTCTTTAACACCATGGCTAAGTGAGCCAGAGCTGAGTAGTAGTTGACCTCCCATTCAAGCTTTTCATCTGGATTCAAGTCATCACTGTCAATCATTCCCAACCCATAAGGAATTTTGACGCGCTTGATTGAATTATGTCGCTTCGTCATGCTTAAAATTTGATTAATGCATAGTTTAAAGCTCCATCATCTCTTCATCTTAGTATCGTTGTGGAGACCCTCCATTATACAATCTGTATCCTTCCCACACTGCTCTAATAGAATTTTTTTGCTAACAGCGTTACTTTCTATTTGCGGTCCTTCGCTATACCGGGTCACAATAGCTATAACATGTGGTAGTCTTTCTGGTGAGGGAGAAGGAGAAAAGACAGACAGCTCCTCCTACTTTGACGCGATGAGCCACCACCACATAGTTACTTAATGGTTGGATCGCACGCTGTAGTCGTGTATAAGGATACATTTCCCAGATCTCGCAAGACATTCCTCCTGAATGGGTGTGAATTGAAGGAATATCATTCACTATACAGTCACCAGGATGGAACTCATCCGTTGCCAAATAATCACCTACTTTGCAGTTTTTAAGACTGGATAGCTTTTGAAGCATATACCTTGAACACATCTCGTCAGTTATTAAACGCAAGTTTGCGGATGTAAGAATTATATACAGTATAGAGTTACCATTTACTCTTTTCATTCCTCTATTACATCTATAAACGCACTCAACTGTTTGTTAAAGTGGAAAGATAAACACAGAGTATAATATTATTTTTTTATTATTATTAATTGCAAGCAGGGAAAAATGGTATATATATATATATATATATATATATATATATATATATATATATATATATATATATATATATATATATATATATATATATATATATATATATATATATATATATATATATATATATATATATATATATATATATATATATATATATATATATATATATATATATATATATATATATATATATATATAAACACAGAGTAGGCATATTGTCCCCAGGACAATATGCAACTGTTGCATATTGTCCTGGGGACCATTCAGGCTTGTTCGCATTTGTGTTCCTCACGTGTGCCCCAAAGAATGAGGTGATTTGGTAAAATGCTATGCCCAAGATAACTATCCGAGTGCCGGCGGTGGGGTGGTTCAAATAGCCTTGGCTATCACCTCATTATGTCCGGTCGTGATGGTCAAGTGGATTAAGGCGTCTTGTACATACCAGTTGCGTTGCTTCTGGGAGTATGGGTTCGAGTCACTTCTGGGGTGTGAGTTTTCAGTATTAGTGATGTACTAGTTGTGGTTTACTAACGGTGGTGTGGCAGTTGCGGTGTACTAGTTGTGGTGTGATAGTAGTGGGGTACTAGTTGTAGTGTGGTAGTAGTGGTGTACTAGTAGTGGTGTACTAGTGGTGGTCCACAAGTTGTGGTGTTGTAGTAGTAGTGTACTAGTCATCGTGTAATAGTAGAGGTGTAGTAGTTGTGGTGTGGTAGTAGTGGTGTACTAGTTGTGGTGTGGTTGTAGTGGTGTACTAGAAGTGGAGTACTACTTGTGGTGTTTTAGTAGTTTAGTACTAGTTGTGGTGTGATAGTAGTGGTGTACTTGTGGTGGTGTACTAGTTGTAGTGTGGAAGTAGTGGTGTACTGATTCAGGTGTGGTAGAAGTGGTGTACTAGTGGTTGTGTGGTAGTAGTGGGGTACTAGTTGTTGTGTTATAGTAGTGGTGTAATAGTTGTGGTGTGTTAGTGGTATACCAATTGTGGTGTGGTTTTGGGGTACTAATTGTTGTGGTGTGGTAGTGGTGTACTAATTGTTGTGGTGTGGTAGTGGTGTACTATTGGTGGTGTGGCAGTAGTGGTGTTTTAGCTGTGATGCTGTAGTAGCGGTGTTCTAGTTGTTGTGTGGTAGTAGTGAGGTACTAGATGTGGTGTAGTAGTAGTAGTGGTGTACTAGTTGTGATATGGTAGTAGTGGTGTACTAGTGATGGTGTGATATTAGTGGTGTACTAGTGGTGGTGTGTTATTAGTGGTGTAGTGGTGATGGTGTGATAGTAGTTGGGTACTTGTTGTAGTAGTAGTGGTGTACTAGTGGTGGTGTTGAATTAGTTGGGTACTAGTTGTGGTGGGGTAGTAGTGGTGTGCTATTTGTGGTGTGGTAGTAGTGGTGTACTAGTTGTGGTTTCGTTGTAGTGGTGTACTAGTTGTGGTGTGGTAGTAGTTGTGTACTAGTGTGGTGTAGTAGTAGTAGTATACTAGTTGTGGTGTGATATTATTGGTGTACTAGTGGTGGTGTGGTAGTAGTGAGTAGTGTAATATGTGACTAAAGCGACGCGCGCCATCTGGCCGGGTGGGACCCCCGCAACTAGAGCGACGCGCGCCATCTGGTCTGGTGGGACCCCTGCCACTACGACCGCGCGCACCATCTGGCCAGGTGGAGCGCAACAGGTTTTGGTTGATTTTCTCGGAAATTTGGCGTGTGTCGGACGCGTGTGAGCATCCGGTGTTGTGGTATGCGGTCAGGAAAGATGGGAGGTCATGTTGTTGGGGGAGTAGGAGAGTATGTGTGGTATGTGGTAGAGTAAGAAATACGAGGATTTGAGTGGAATTTGTGGAAAGAATAGTTAAATATGTATGTGTGTTTGCCGTAGATTTAATCCTGTGTGTAGATAATAGTTTTGATGATAGTAAGTAAAGCTATGTAGAGGCTGAGTGTAGGTGTGAGGGGTCCCAACATAAGCGGATATGTTGTTTGGGGCGGGGAAGGGGTGGGGAGGAGTGAGGGAAGGGTGAGGGGAGCTTCCCCTCGGCGTGAGAGTGCTTAGGGCCATTTGTTGTTTGTGGTTTTTGACGGGCATTATTCTTTCCTTCGAGAGAGCAGAGTCCAGGAGGAGATGAGAGCTGCAGCAGGAGGGATGTGGTCCATTTACCATTAATCGTTTTTTCATGTCTATTTTCTTCGAGTTATGCAGCTGTGTTTGGTTCCCCCGGTGTGAGAGTGCTTAGGGTCATTTGTGTTTTTTTTTTGACATCCATTAATTTCTTGGAGCTATGCACACAGCCGGAAGTGAGAGAGGAGGAGGGTAGGAGAGAGCAGAGTCCAGCAGGAGGGATGTGGACCATTTACCCGTAATCGTTTTTTCAAGTCTATTTTCTTCGAGTTATGCAGCTGTGTTTGGTGATGATCCATGAGGGTAATAGTTCGGCCATACATGGTAGGAAGTGTGGAGGAGGAGGAGGAGGAGGATGAGGATGAGAAAGAGAGAGCAGTCACTCTTAAGATGTGAATGAGATGAGGCAACAGTTGGTGGAGAAGGTCTGTTTTATGTAACAATGCCTGGTAGTGTATAGGTGACAGACCTGGACGGATGAGAACCATTACCCACTTACCCTTAAGCGTTTTTCAAAGTCCGCAGAGGGGTGTGTGGGTGTACTGCCCACTGTTCAGAGGGTAACTGAAGAGCATTTCCAAGTAGCTGGTTATATCTTCCCCTCCCAGAGGGTACGCAATTACTGCCATTACTTCCTCAGACACGGGCGGAAGTGGCCGGGTATCCATTACCCACTGCGTTTCGTTAAGGAAAGGGAGATGTAGCTACGGTCAGCGACTCCGTCTGTTCCACTTACCACCCCCCTCTCACTGGGGAAGTGACGGCAATGGGGTGTACCATCTCTTTCTCTATCTCTCTCTCTCTCTCTCTCTCTCTCTCTCTCTCTCTCTCTCTCCCTTAGGTGAGCAATGTTCCCCACATACAAAGTAAACATATATAAGACAATGCGGAAAAACATAGTTTTGATACTATTATTAAATTGACTTGTTCATTATCCTCGAGTTCAACACACACACACACACACTCTCTCGCTCTCTCCCTTAGGTGAGCAATGTTCCCCACATACAAAGTAAACATATATAAGACAATGCGGAAAAACATAGTTTTGATACTATTATTAAATTGACTTGTTCATTATCCTCGAGTTTAACACACACTCTCTTTCTCTCTAAGACCTACGTTATCCAATGTAAACAGACCGGATGAGACGATAGTGAAATAGCTCTGGGTTATATCTGTTTTCAGTTCTTATAACATTTGAAAATGTATGTGTGGTTACTCATTCCGTCTCGTTAGGATCTGACCTTGTGTCTTTCCATAGCGCGCGTTTTCACTCATTATCAGCCATTAGTGATCGTTCGATCCAGTAGAAAAAAAAAACAGAGACTGCTGACTGTGTGACAGTTTCAGCCCTCTGTAACGTAACGTAACGTAACGTGGAAATCATCATCATCATCATCATCATCTTTCTGTCTGATGTCCAAATAACATTTTTTGTAAATTTAATTTTAAACAAAGGTGAGCCACCAGTCCACGAACTAAGAGGGAAGAGGTGTTCACCACACCTACAAATTCTAATATATTTTTTTGTTAACTGCGTGATCACAACATATACCTACTGATCTCTTGTTCTACCTCACACTAGACAATAAACACAATTTCGTGTCATTTCTTGACTAAAATAGCACTCCGAAAACATCTTTGCCCTCTTTTTATTTTAAAATTGTTAGCTCTAGTTATGACTGTTTTAGCAGTCTATCTGATAGAAAAAAACAGAGACTAGTGTTAGCATAATATGTGAAAAATAGTTGATCATTCTCTTATTACGTTTTATTCAATAACTGGTAGACATAACATAAGTCACATATTTATCTTGGTAAAACATAATAACTGACAGACATAACACACAGCATAATGCAGTCACATGGTGTTAGCATAATAGGTGAAAAATAGTTTATCATTCTCTTATTACCTTTTATTCAATAACTGGTAGACATAACACATCATAATGTAACCACATGAAGATAACATAACATATCACATTGTCATAATGCAGTTACATGACTACTAATTATCAGCGGAGTTTCAAAAAGTTTTTTTTAGCTTTAGGCTTAGATTTTAGATTTTTTTTAGGTTTTTCTATAGTCAGACGATTATCACTTCGTTTAATCTGTCGTTTGGGTGGGGGAGGTGCTATTATTTCATGCTCAACCTCGGTATCACTGTCACTGTCACTGGTGGTATCAATATAGCTGGATCTATTAAGATCGTCCCCAACTCGTATCCTTCGCAGAGGGGTAAAGTTTTCGTAATCATTATCACCGTCTGAGTCATGGTGTTACACTCATCACGACCTCTAGCCCGAGATGTGGCTTTGTGTGAACTTAGTTTAGAGTTGTGGGTTGTGGAGGAGGAGGGGTGTGAACTGGGTTTAGGGTCAAGGTTTGTAGACGTTCCTTGGAGTGAACTAAGTTGGGGGTTGAGGAAAATATTCATATCAATATCTGTAAGCAATCCCCGTTGTTGGCTATCTGTAAGCATTATACGCTCATCCAGTAAGGCTTCTACATTCAAATCATTTTCGGTCTGAGTAGCGGGGTTATCCTCTGAGAGAGAAATAGCGGCAAACACCGCATCATCAAGACCTTCACTCATAGTCAAGTGATCTGGATACTCACCCCGCTGTGAAATATCCACACTCATTCTTGCAACTTCTTCTTCAGTTCTATTATTGCTAGTAGTACTACTAGTAGTAGTGTCACTACCTACTCTACACCCCCCAGTTAAAAGGCTGAGGGACAGCACCTCTTCAACGGTATTCATAAAATATAATGAGTTATTCCCCCTCTGATCAGCAGTCGGGCCAGCGAGTACACAATGAGGGATGGTGTTACTACTACTTCTATCACCACGATCTCCATCAGCAGGAGCAGTAGCGAGTGTGGTAGTGGTGTGTGTAGCGAGACAAGCACTTGTGGTGCGTGTGACACCAGCAGGGGTGACACCAGCCGCGCCCTGGTCGCTACGGTCACCAGCACCAACGTGGGAGGGGGGGCTATCACCGTAGCCGACTGGAGTAGGTGGGGAGGACACAACCACCTCCCTGGTGTTTATGTGTATGTGTGTGTTTCCCAAGAATATGAAAATATTCCCTCTGGAGGTGGTGCTGCTGCTGCTGCTCACACCGCGGCTGCTAGCTTTCTCCAGGTAATCTAAAAAAAAAGTTTACATTACTAGCATAACACACACACACACACACACACTCACTCTTCCCATTATTGTTATTATTTGTTACTACTACATCAACATTAGCAAACAACAACAAGAAGCATCTTAGCACAATATAACTCGTCAGAATTAAAGTTGTTCAATGTCAACCAATATTATTTGACTAGTTGTATATGAAAAGTGCTTTAATTGTCCCAAGTTTCAGTACTGCAGCATAAATGGAAAGGGAGATTTTTTTGGTTTTTGTTTTTTTTTCAACGTTTTTTACACATTTTCAAGTCCACACTTCAGAACACACATTTCAGATATAATTATTCTGTGACACTTTTCTGACACATTAGCATATAATAAAGGACCTTGAGATATAGAATTTCCAAAACATCTTTAGTTTTCCTAATACAAATGTTCAAAGTTCCCAAATTTTTTTTTGCAAATATGGCATGTTTATTGCTATTATAAAGTTAATAAATGAACTTAGAGAAAAATGAAAACTCTCAAATGTAGAGACCTGTCCTCCACATATACTGTGTAAGTTTCATGTAAATTTAATAAAAAATGAATGAGTTTTGTAAACGTTTGTGTCAATTGAAAAAAAAAAACAGAAATGAATGAAGTCTAAGGTTCTAAAATCTGTGGCTGAGGTTGTCATCAACCAATTTTCTCCAAAATTGGCGTCCTTGCAGATAGGCTTACGTACAGTCAGGAGTGTAAGTTTGATGCAAATCGCCCGAAAAAAAATAAATTTTTTTTTTTTTTTTTTTTCTTAAATTTTTTTTCAATTAAACTAATTATAATATTTGTTTAATATATACTATTGTGATAGCAAAGAGTCATAGCTATGATTTCAGTTGACACTTGATTGATAATCGATTTTGACCATTTTGGCATAATTTTCACAACTACTTCAATATTTTCTTTCTCCCTTCCTATTTATGCTACGATGCTGAAACTTGGACCAAATGAAACACGTTTCATATAGAACTTGTCAAAAAAGTTTGATTGAAATCGAATGAGTTTTCATTTGTTGCATTTTTAGGGCAAATTGGGAACTGACGCCCCCTTAAGGGAAACATACCACGTATTATTGCCAGGGCTTGACCTAAGCGCTCATCACCATCTGAGTGAGGAGAGGCTACACCGGCAGCAGCAGCAGCAGAGGCTCGTGTGGACATCTTGGATTGGTGGGTGGGTGGATGGAGTGTTTACCCTACCAGGTCAGGGGCGAGCTATATACCCCCTTTCAAGAGGGTGCCTCCTTACCACACACCTCCACCTCCCACAGCGTTAATTATAATAATAAAAATAATTAATAAGGATAATATAAAAGAATCAACTTTAGATTTGTTTATTAAGAGATAATAGGAAGAAGTAGATGTACTACATCTCCTCGACATACAGGACATTTGTCACATATTGTTACACAATCCAAACATATTACCATATGCCTACACGGAATGAGAACAGTGTTTATTTCTTGAGTGAAGCACACCTTGCAATAAAACCTACCTACACCAGGCATTGCATTCTTTTCCACAACAACAACATTCACACGTTCATCTACCTCCACTACTGGGGGAACTGGGCAGGGGAAAATAACACCTTGGGACGATAATACTTCTAAGGGAGATTCAGCTACCGCATCTGTGTCCTCACTTTCATCCACTCGATCTAAAAACCATAACAACACCTCTTCACAGTTAGATTCGCCAAGGAGAGGTAATATATCCTTTTTAATCTTGAGTTATTCTCTTAGCGCAGCTCGCAGGGCGATGTATGGAAATCTCACTGTAGCAGCGAGTCCATTGAAATAATCAAGTCCATGCAGGAGCGTGTTAATCAGTGTTTCGTCAATGGGTTTTGTCAGTCGAGGAGGGGAGAAAGGGACCGCATTTTTAATGAAAGCTCGATCCTTCTTCAAGTTTAAGTAGATGCAGTCGGGGTAATAACGAGCGTGGAGCGTCCAGGGATCGTCCGAAGGTATAAAGTTAACAAGTCCACCACCACAATAAAAGCATCATATATGGTCTCCAACTCCTAAGAAAAAAGAAAAAATATAAATATTTTTTTTATAAATAAATAAATAAATAAATGAGAAAGTAAATACTACCACGTCTCAAATAGACTAGGCTCGTGTGATTACATTAAGACAATAATAATAATAATAATAATAATAACAATAATAATAATAATAATAATAATAATAATAATAATAATAATAATAATAATAATAATAATATCTTCCACTACTCACCACAAGAGAAAAAGCCAGCACGGGACAATTCTGCTGGAGACTGACCACACATATCAGGCCAGATGATTCCAAATGATGCCAAACGAGACTTATACTCCGCCATCTCCGGGTATATGGGCATAGAGAATGGTAGAATTCCCGAGTTTTCCCCGCTCCATTCCACAACACCTACAAATATTAAAACAAATAATAATAATATATATATATATATATATATATATATATATATATATATATATATATATATATATATATATATATATTTATATATATATATATATATATATATATATATATATATATATATATATATATATATATATGTGTGTGTGTGTGTGTGTGTGTGTGTGTGTGTGTGTGTGTGTGTGTGTGTGTGTGTGTGTGTGTGTGTGTGTGTGTGTGTGTGTGTGTGTGTGTGTGTGTGTGTGTGTGTGTGTGTGTATATCACGAAAATAAACACGTGATTAAGAATGTGACAATGTCAGACCACGGAGGAAAATGAAACAGGAATTTCCTTAAGTACTTTCGTATATTAAATACATCTTCAGAAGGAATCAACTTCCTTCAATCAATCATCTTCCTTCTGAAGATGTATTTAATATACGAAAGTACTTAAGGAAATTCCTGTTTCATTTTCCTCCGTGGTCTGACATTGTCATATATATATATATATATATATATATATATATATATATATATATATATATATATATATATATATATATATATATATATATATATATATATATATATATGTATATATATATATATATATATATATATATATATATATATATATATATATATATATATATATATATATATATATATATATATATATATATATATATATGCTCACCATTCTTATAAACGCAACATGAAAGATAACTATGTGTTCAAACACACACACACACACACATACACACACACACACACACACACACACACACACACACACACACACACACACACACACACACACACACACACACACACACACACACACACACACACATACACACACACACACACACACACACACAATCTTATTATCAAGCTATTCACAATGACTATACAACCAACGTTATTCACAGAAACTAAGAGATAACGCATAATTGTGATGGGTACTTACAACTGTTAGCTGAATTTCTCACTCTTTCCAGTTGCAGGACGGAATAAGTGAAATTCAATCAATAGGCGTAGACCATGTTGCTTAGCACAATGCTGACATTTTCAGTGCGTTTACCACTGATGAAAGGACAGTGTGGTGCTGCAGCTACATGTCGACTGCGAGGGGTGTCCTCCCCCTCCACCCACCCTCCAATTATATATATATATATATATATATATATATATATATATATATATATATATATATATATATATATATATATATATATGCAAACAAGCCTGAATGGTCCCCAGGACAATATGCAACTGAAAACTCACACCCCAGAAGTGACTCGAACCCATACTCCCAGGAGCCACGCAACTGGTATGTACAAGACGCCTTAATCCACTTGACCTTCACGACCGGACAAAATGAGGTGATAGCCGATGCTATTTGAATCACCCCACCGCCGGCACTAGGATAGTAATCTTGGGCATAGCATTTTACCAAATCACCTCATGCTTTGGGGCACACGTGAGGAACACAAATGCGAATAAGCCTCAATGGTCCCCAGGACAATATGCTACTGAAAACTCACACCCCAGAAGTGACTCGAACCCATACTCCCAGGAGCCACGCAACTGGTATGTACAAGACGCCTTAATCCACTTGACCATCACGACCGGACAAAATGAGGTGATAGCCGAGGCTATTTGAATCACCCCACCGCCGGCACTCTGATAGTAATCTTGGGCATAGCATTTTACCAAATCACCTCATTCTTTGGGGCACACGTGAGGAACACAAATGCGAACAAGCCTGAATGGTCCCCAGGACGACCTTGACCAGGTCGTGATGGTCAAGTGGATTAAGGCGTCTTGTACATACCAGTTGCGTGGCTCCTGGGAGTATGGGTTCGAGTCACTTCTGGGGTGTGAGTTTTCAGTTGCATATTGTCCTCCAAATGAGGTGATTTGGTAAAATGCTATGCCCAAGATTACTATCCGAGTGCCGGCGGTGGGGTGATTCAAATAGCCTCGGCTATCACCTCATTTTGTCCGGTCGTGATGGTCAAGTGGATTAAGGCGTCTTGTACATACCAGTTGCGTGGCTCCTGGGAGTATGGGTTCGAGTCACTTCTGGGGTGTGAGTTTTCAGTTGCATATTGTCCTGGGGACCATTCAGGCTTGTTCGCATTTGTGTTCCTCACGTGTGCCCCAAAGAATGAGGTGATTTGGTAAAATGCTATGCCCAAGATTACTATCCGAGTGCCGGCGGTGGGGTGATTCAAATAGCCTCGGCTATCACCTCGTTTTGTCCGGTCGTGATGGTCAAGTGGATACTACCACACCAAAACTAGTACACCACTACTACCACACCAAAACTGGTACACCACTACTACCACACCAGAACTAGTACGCCACTACTACCGCACTACATCTAGTACACCACTACTACCACACGACAACTAGTACACCACTACTACATCACCACAACTAGTACAACACAACTAGTACACCACAACTAGTACCTTACTACTACCACACCACAAATAGTACAATACTACTAATACACCCAAACTTGTACACCATCACTACCACACCATAACTAATACACTACTACTACACAACAACAATTAGTACCCCCACTACCACACCACAACTAGTACACCACTACCTCACCACAACTAGTACACCACAAGTGTTGTGTGAGGATCAGGGGCAGACAGTTGTAGTGTTCTCGAATTCTTGGATGATTACTCACTTTGCATATTAATCTTAAACATTAAGTGGAATTGCTTAAATTATGATACTTATCATGTGAAATATAATTGATGAATTTATTGTTTAAATTGTTTTTAACTTTGTCCCTAGAGTTTTTGAGTTGAGATCAGAAAGCCTCTGCGTTTACTGGTTTCATGGTTTTAATGAGTACATGATACAGATGGAACACACTAATAATGACCTCGTGATAACATCTTTGAGAATATTGTGATACAGACAAGTTCCATTCCTTGTCTTGTAGGTACTGACAAATGAATGGATGGTGGCAGGATTTCTTCTTCTACTTCTACTATCTACCTCTCTACTTCTACCTACCTATTTCTTCCCCTCCACCCCACTCCAAACTCTTCCTTTCAACTGACGACACTCCTCGCTCCAACCACCTCTCTCACCCCAAACCCTCATTAACTACTTTATTATTCATCTCTTTCCTTTCGTTTCTCTTGTAAGTTTGTGGCAGTGAAATGTTTTCTAGAGTTATCTAGAGTTTTGGGTAGCTGAGCAAGTTACGGCGCCTTGTAGTCAGTGCACGTAGGTAGTCAAATACCTAGGTTACAAGGTGTTGAACGAGAGAGGCTGCCGTAGGAACTCTGGGAGTGCTCTAGAATATTAAGGTAACTGAGGGCGGGATAACGGACAATAGAGAGCTGCTTCCCCTGACATCCTTTGTTAACTGGGGGGTAGGGGGGGGGGGATAATGTACTAGATAGAGCAATTTCCCCCACCACCGCTAACACTACTACAACACCACAACTAGTACTCCACTGCTAGTACACCACGATTACCACACCACAACTAATACACCACTACTACCACACCACATCTACTACACCACTACTATTACACGATCACCAGTACACCACTACTACCACACCACAACTTGTAGACCACCACTAGTACACTACTACCACCAAACCTGAAATAGTACACCACAACTAGTACACTACTACTAGTACACCACTACTACCACACAACAACTAGTACACCACTACTATCACAGCACAACTAGTACACCACTACTGCCACACCACAATTAGTACACCACCACTAGTACAGCACTACTACCACACCACATCTAATACAACACTACTACAACACAAGAACTAGTACCCCACTACTACCATACAACAACTAGTACACCACTACTAGTTCACCACTAGTAGTGGTGAACTAGTGGTGGTGTGATAGTAGTGGTGTACTAGTTGTGGAGTGGTAGTAGTGGTGTACTAGTTGTAGTGTGGTAGTATTAGTGTACTTGAAGTTGTGTTCTATTGGTGGTGTACTTTTTCTGGTATGGTATTAATGATGTACTACTGGTGGTCTACAATTTGGGTTTTGGTAGTAGTGTTGTACTAGTTGTGATTTTGTAGTAGTGGTGTACTTTTGGTTGTGTGCTAGTGGTGGTGTGGTAGTAGTGTTGAACTAGTGTTGGTGTGGTAGTAGTGGTGTACTAGTTGTGGTGTGGTAGTAGTGGTGTACAAGTGGTGGTGAGGTAGTAGGTTTGTACTAGTTGTGGCGTGGTAGTAGTGGTGTACTAGATGTGGTGTGGTAGTAGTGATGTACTAGTTTTTGTGTGGTAGTAGTGGTGTACTAGTAGTGATGTACTAGTTGTGGTGTTGTAGTAGTGGTGTACTAGTTGTGTTGTTGTAATAGTGGTGTAATAGTTGTGCTGTGGTAGTAGTGGTGTACTAGTTGTTGTGTACTAGTTATGGTGTGGTAGTAGTAGTGTACTAGTTGTGGTGTGGTAGTTGTGGTGTGATAGTAGTTGTGTACTAGTTATGGTATGGTAGTTGTGGTGTGGTAGTAGTGGTGTACTATTTATAGTGTGATAGTAGTGGTGTACTAGGAATTGTGTGGCAGTAGTGGTGTACTAGTTGTGGTGTGGTAGTAGTGGTGTACTGGTCGTGGTGTTGTTGTAGTTGTGTAATGGTGGTGGTGTACTAATTGTGGTGTGGTAGTTGTGATGTGGTAGTAGAGATGTATTAGTTGTGGTGTGGTAATAGAGGTGTACTAGTTGGGGTATATTATTAGTGGTTTACTACTTGTGGTGTGGTTGTAGTTGTTGTTATGATCTCAGCCTGCAGGAGAAACGAGTCTTCCTCCTTGAGAGTTATTCATCAAGCCTGACCTGATTAGAAGGTCTAGCAAATATTGAGGTGATAACACATATGTAAAATAGTTGCTTGGATATATATAACAATTTGAGATTATGGGCAATGAAGAAGAAAACAGATAAATGACGGGTTAGGAGATGTGGACATTTTGCTGGAGGCGTGAGGCTCGCTTCGGGAGGGCTTTGACCTCACTTGTGTGCCAGACATCGCAGGGGGAAAGCCGCGCTCCGTTAAGCTTCCGTCAGAAGGGAACCCCTAGTGATATATCTCGAAGAGAAGAGAAGTGTGCAGACGTACTAGCTGTGGAATCGAGCTGGGGAAGTGTGATCTCAAGTCCTGGGCGATGAGAAGTGCTTATTAAACCGTCCAGAGGTATTATTGTGGGCCGTGGAAGCGCCCTGACCAAGCTTCTCAGAGGGAGGAGCGCCCTCGACCAGACAATCTGTGGTTTGTCTTTGGGGAAGAAGTTGCTGAGAACTTCGAAGCCAGCACAGATGAAGTAGTTGATGAGACTCCAGGGTAGTGGAGGCGAGGACCTCGAGCTGTGAGGAGAAGCAGTGAAGAGGAGTGTCACATGCTTCTGTAGAGGTGGTGAAGCACCATAGTTGCTCGAGGGAACTTCATGGTGTAGCAACCAAGAGAGCTGTGGAGGACCCTAGCAGAAGGTTGAAGCACCGTAGTTGCTCAAGGAAACTTCATGATAGCAGCCTGGAGGAGCTGCAGAGGATCCTGGTAGTTAAGCCAGGAAGAACCTAAAGATATCAGGGTAGTGAACTTCCAGAGGTGGAAGGGAAGTTCTGGTGGATTACTTGTAGGGAGTTGATAGTGCTTGGTTGTCATTAGCGTGCAAGACGCAGTGAGAGGTGAGTGATTGTTGGCATTCTTATGTCAAGGAGTGTTGTATACTTAAGTTTAGAGTTACAATCGTAGGCTGAATTACCTACAGATGTATGTGTTCTAGGACTGATAGGGTGATCGGTTGATCATTGCGGTGTATCAAGGAACATTTATGCTGATATATGTTATTGCATTCAAATGCTGATTTTCTTTGTACACATTTATTGATACATATATATATATATATATATATATATATATATATATATATATATATATATATATATATATATATATATATATATATATATATATATATATATATATATATATATATATATATATATATATATATATATATATATATATATATATATATATATATATATATATTCTCTTGCTGATGGTGCAACAGTGTATGTATACTTGATCAACTTGAGGAGGTTGATAGTATCAGGTGGTGAACCAGGAGATAGGATACCACTTGATAAGCTGATGATAGAGTTCTGATGGTGTTGGAGTGCAACCTGATTGTAATATTATAGAGTATAGGATTCATTATTATTATATGTGTGTATGTATTGTGTATGTGCTTTGTCCAGTAAATGTATTCAAATTTGCTGGTATTTGACCTTGTCCTAGTGAGACTTCCCCATGAAATAGTACAGAAGGAGAGAGAGAGAGAAAGAACCAAGAACCACTGCTGTGGACAGGGAAAAAGGTAATACTAATAAGTCAAAAGATGATTGAGGAGATCATATCACGTAAGGAGAGAGTGGGGAGTCACAGCGGCTCGTGTGGGTGTGTGCACGTGTGAACGAGGCTAAGTGATGGAGCCGCATCCCCTAAATGTGTGACGTTGAGCCCCTCTCCAAGAGCCAGAAACGCCAAGGGTGATCTCCTAGTGAGGTATAAGCACTCTACCGAGTTGTGGGTTGGGTTGTCCGTAGAGAAGGATCAACGACGACAACACCACCAACCCACAAGACTATAATATTGTGTACTAGTTGTGGTGTTGTAGTAGTGGTGTACTAGTTGTGGTGTGGTAGTAGTGGTGTACTACTTGTGGTGTGGTAGTATTGGTGTACTAATGGTGCTGTTGTAGTAGTGGTGTACTAGTTGTTGTGTGGAAGTAGTGTTGTACTAGTTGTGTAGTGGTAGTAGTGGTGTACTAGAGGTGATATGGTAGTAGTGGTGTACTAGTTGTGGTGTGGTAGTAGTAGTGTACTACTTGTAGAGTGGTAGTAGTCGTGTATTAGTGGTGATGTGGTAGTGGTGGTGTACTAGTTGTGGTGTGGTAGTAGTGGTGTACTACTTGTAGAGTGGTAGTAGTGGTGTAATAGTGATGGAGTGGTAGTAGTGGTGTACTAGTTGTGCAGTGGTAGTAGTAGTATATTGGTAGTGGTATAGTTGTGATGGAGGAGGGCTGTCACAGTGAAAGGTTGTGTTAGCTGGAGCTTTGGAGTAACATTATTATTGCAATAATGGAAGGATTAGTTAATGATTTGGTGAGTTTGGTTGGAGCTCTGAGAGCAGAGATGGATTCCCTGCGGGAGGAGGTACGACGGCTGAGACTTCGAAAGGAAACGAAGGAGGAGACCAGTGCTGGCGAGACCTCATCGTGGAGAGTAGTGAAAGACAGGGGTCTTAAGAAGACCTTGACAAGGCCGCCTACAGACGCCCTAAAGACGGCAAATTCATTTGCCGTGTTGGAGGACGAGTGCTGTAGTGCGCCTGCAGCGAGGAAATCATCGAGGAACGGCGGAGCGCAGGCCCCTCAGGCTGCTCAGAAAGTTAGGGCGGTACCGAAGCGAATTTTGGTTGTGGGAGATTCCCAGGTGAGGTATTTAGACAGAACGTTTTGTGCCAGAGATAGGGAGAACAGATTAAGGGTTTGCTATCCGGGAGCTGGAATTGGTGATATTGTTGAAAACATGAATGATATTATGATGGGAAACGGGAACAAACCCATTATTTGTATTAGTGCAGGGGGTAATGATGTTGGGCGAGTTAGGAGTGAGGAACTAATACAGAGATTTAGGACAGCCATTGAATTAGTTAGGAGCAAGGGAGGAATCCCGATCATATGTGGCATTCTTCCAAGAAAGGGAGTGGGAAATGAATGGATGTCGAGGGCACTTGGTGTCAGTTGCCGGCTGGAAAGATATTGCAAATCAAATGCAATATCTTTCATAGACAACTGGGAACGCTTCTATGGAAGAAATGAAATGTATGCTCGTGATGGGGTGCATCTATCGAGAGCTGGGGTTGTTGCTGTTGCGAACTCGTTGGAAGAAGTGGTTAGAGGTGTTTGTTTGGGTTTAAACTGTTAGTAGATAGTGGTATGGGAATTGATTTGGAGGAAGGAGGTAATAAAAGTATGTGTTCGTGGGAGAAAAGAATTGGCAAAATGATCAGGGAAAGAAAAGGGCCTCAAAATAACAATTCACTTAGGATATATTACACTAACAGTAGAAGTCTAAGAAATAAAATTAATGAATTAAATGCTCTTGTCTGCACAGAAAAAATAGATATTATTGCACTTACCGAAACGTGGATGAACGTAGAAAATAGAGAAATATTAGCTGAATATCAGATAAATGGATTTAAACTATTTCACACAGATAGATATATTAGACGAGGAGGGGGAGTAGCCATATATGTTAGGGACAATTTGAAAAGTAGTCTCAAAGAGGGAATCAAAACTGAGCCACACACAGAAACTATTTGGATAGAATTAAACGAAAAAGCAAATATTATAATAGGAGTTATATATAGGCCACCAAATTTAGACAGAATGGAAGCAAAGTATCTATGGAATGAAATATCTAGAGCATCTAGATCTAACAGTATTTATGTCATGGGTGACTTTAATTTTAGTGGAATAAACTGGGTGAACAAAACAGGAAATAGTGAAGCAGAAGATTTTCTAGAATTAATTGACGATGGCTTTCTTACGCAACACATTAAGGAACCAACGCGGGAAAATAATATTTTAGATTTAGTGTTAACTAACAGGGAAACAAATTAATGACATCGAAATAGGGAGTGAGCTAGGGAACAGTGATCACAAAGTAATCAGATTTAGCATAGAATGGAATAGACCTGTAGGAGAAAATTCTGTTAGAGTGCCAGATTTTCGAAAAGCTAATTTTAATAGCCTAAGAAATTTTTGGGGTCAAATAGAATGGAAACTCTTGGGTATGGGGTGTCGGCCGGTCTTAGAGCGAGAGATGAACCCAGCGATAGGTGACGTAAAAGGGGATTTTTATGTGGATTTAATATATAACTTATTTAAGAATATTCTAAACAAAGCACAGGAACGTGGTATACCATACAAATTGAATAGATCGAATACTAATGACCCAAAGTGGATAACAAAGAATTTGAAGAACCTTATAGGTAAAAAGAGAGCTTGGTACAAAAGGATTAAAAATGGGGAGGTCACTTTAAAACAGGAATTCGTACAACTGGTTAGAAATGTTAAAAAAGAGATAAGGAAAGCAAAAAGAAACTATGAAGTTCGCATAGCAGGGCAAGCAAAGACAAATCCTAAAGGGTTTTTTCAGTTATATCGTACTAAGACTAGGGAAAGGATAGGTCCATTAAAAACTGAGACAGGTCAAATAACAGATAGTGATGAAGAGATGAGTAGTATTTTTAATAAATATTTTGTATCTGTATTTACTAAAGAGGAACTTAACAATATGCCTTCAGCCGAACAAGTCTATGTGGGTGGGGACGAGGACAGGTTGACGAGTTTAGTAGTTACCAGGGAGGATGTTCTTAAACAAATAGTAAAACTCAAACCAAACAAATCCCCAGGGCCGGATGAAGTGTTTGCCAGGGTGCTTAAAGAATGCAAAGAGGAGCTTTGTGACCCACTGTCAACCATATTTAATAAATCAATAGAGTCAGGCAGAGTGCCAGAGTTTTGGAAAGTTGCTAATGTGATACCAGTTCTTAAGAAAGGAGATAGATCACTTGCGTCTAACTATAGACCAATTAGCCTAACGTCTATTGTGGGAAAGTTACTCGAATCTATAATAGCAAATAAAATTCGTCTTCATCTTGAAAAACATAAATTAATAATTGAGTCGCAGCATGGTTTTGTAAATGGCCGTTCATGTTTAACAAATTTGTTATCTTTTTATTCTAGCATAGTTGAGGCAGTTGATAGTGGCAAGGATTGTGATGTTGTGTACCTTGACTTTAGCAAAGCTTTTGATACAGTGCCACATGAAAGACTGATTAAAAAGATAGTCTCATGGTATTGGGGGTGCTATAATAGGCTGGATTAGGGCATGGCTATACCAAAGGAAACAAAGAGTTAGTATAAATGGAATCAAGTCAGAGTGGGAAAATGTTGTAAGTGGAGTGCCTCAAGGCTCTGTCCTGGGACCTCTGTTGTTCATAATATATATATATAAATGATAAATATATATAAATGATTTAGATTCAGGTTTGAGTAGCAACATTTGCAAATTTGCCGATGATACGAAAATCGGTAGGGAAATTAATTCGGAGGAGGACTCACTATCACTTCAAGTTGATCTAGATAGGGTTTTGAAATGGTCAAAGGATTGGTAAATGCAGTTTAATGCTGATAAATGTAAAGTTCTGAGGCTAGGTAATGATGATAGAATTACAAGATACGAGCTAGATGGTGTTGAGATTGCGAAGTCGGATTGCGAAAGGGATCTGGGAGTTATGATTAGTAAGAATTTAAAACAAAAGGATCAATGCATAAATGTTCGTAATAAGGCAAATCGGACACTTGGATTTATTAATCGCAGCGTTAGTAACAAGACACCTGGTGTGGTTCTCAAGCTATATCTTGCTCTAGTTAGGCCCCATTTAGATTATGCAGTTCAGTTTTGGTCGCCATATTATAGAACATAAGAACATAAGAACAAAGGTAACTGCAGAAGGCCTATTGGCCCATACGAGGCAGCTCCTATTCTATAACCACCCAATCCCACTCATATACTTGTCCAACCCGTGCTTGAAACAATCGAGGGACCCCACCTCCACAATGTTACGCGGCAATTGGTTCCACAAATCAACAACCCTGTTACTGAACCAGTATTTACCCAAGTCTTTCCTAAATCTAAACTTATCCAATTTATATCCATTGTTTCGTGTTCTGTCCTGTGTTGATACTTTTAATACCCTATTAATATCCCCCCGGTTATGTCCATTCATCCACTTGTAAACCTCTATCATGTCACCCCTAACTCTTCGCCTTTCCAGTGAATGCAACTTAAGCTTTGTTAATCTTTCTTCATATGAAAGATTTCTAATTTGGGGAATTAACTTAGTCATCCTACGCTGGACACGTTCAAGTGAATTTATATCCATTCTATAATATGGCGACCAAAACTGAACTGCATAATCTAAATGGGGCCTAACTAGAGCAAGATATAGCTTGAGAACCACACCAGGTGTCTTGTTACTAACGCTGCGATTAATAAATCCAAGTGTCCGATTTGCCTTATTACGAACATTTATGCATTGATCCTTTTGTTTTAAATTCTTACTAATCATAACTCCCAGATCCCTTTCGCAATCCGACTTCGCAATCACAACACCATCTAGCTCGTATCTTGTAACTCTATCATCATTACCTAACCTCAGAACTTTACATTTATCAGCATTAAACTGCATCTGCCAATCCTTTGACCATTTCAAAACCCTATCTAGATCAACTTGAAGTGATAGTGAGTCCTCCTCCGAATTAATTTCCCTACCGATTTTCGTATCATCGGCAAATTTGCAAATGTTGCTACTCAAACCTGAATCTAAATCATTTATATATATTATAAACAACAGAGGTCCCAGGACAGAGCCTTGAGGCACTCCACTTACAACATTTTCCCACTCTGACTTGATTCCATTTATACTAACTCTCTGTTTCCTTTGGTATAGCCATGCCCTAATCCAGCTTAATATAGCACCCCCAATACCATGAGACTCTATTTTTTTAATCAGTCTTTCATGTGGCACTGTATCAAAAGCTTTGCTAAAGTCAAGGTATACAACATCGCAATCCTTACCACTATCAACTGCCTCAACAATGCTAGAATAAAAAGATAACAAATGGATAGAATGGATATAAATTCACTTGAACGTGTCCAGCGTAGGATGACTAAGTTAATTCCCCAAATTAGAAATCTTTCATATGAAGAAAGATTAACAAAGCTTAAGTTGCATTCACTGGAAAGGCGAAGAGTTAGGGGTGACATGATAGAGGTTTACAAGTGGCTGAATGGACGTAACAAAGGGGATATTAATAGGGTATTAAAAGTATCAACACAAGACAGAACACGAAACAATGGCTATAAATTGGATAAGTTTAGATTTAGGAAAGACTTGGGTAAATACTGGTTCAGCAACAGGGTTGTTGATTTGAGGAACCAATTGCCGCGTAACATTGTGGAGGTGGGGTCCCTCGATTGTTTCAAGTGCGGGTTGGACAAGTATATGAGTGGGATTGGGTGGTTATAAATAGGAGCTGCCTCGTATGGGCCAATAGGCCTTCTGCAGTTGCCTTTGTTCTTATGTTCTTATGTTATGTGTTGTAGAAGTGGTGTATTAGGTGTGATGTACTAGTTGTGGTGTTGTAGCAGTGGTGTACTAGTTGTAATGTTGTAGTAGTGGTGAACTACTTGTGGTGTGGAATTAGTAGTGTATTAGTTGTGGTGTGGTAGTAGTGGTGTACTAGTCGTGGTGTGGTAGTAATGGGATACTAGTTGTGGTGTGGTAGTAGTGGTGTAATAGTTGTGGTGTGGTAGAAATTGTGTACAAGTTGTGGTGTACTAATGGTGGTGTACTAATGGTGGTGTACTAATTGTGGTGTGGTAGTAGTGGTGTACTAGTGATGGTGTGGTAGTAGTGGTGTACTAGTGATGGTGTGGTAGTAGTGGTGTACTAGTTGTAGTGTGGTAGTAGTGGTGTACTAGATGTGGTGTGGTAGTAGTGGTGCACTAGCGATATTGTGGTAGTAGTGGTGTATTAGTGGTGGTGTGGCAGTAGTGGTGTACTAGTTGTTGTGTGGTAATATTGGTGTACTAGTGATAATGTGGGAGTAGTGGTGTACTAGTGGTGGTGTGGCAGTAGTGGTGTATTTGTTGTGGTGTGGTAGTAGTGGTGTACTAGTGATGGTGTGGTAGCAGTGGTATACTAATGATGGTGTGGTAGTAGTGGTGTACTAGTGGTGGTGTGGTAGTAATGTTGTACTAGTGGTGTGGAAGTAGTGGTGTACCAGTTTTGGTGTGGTAGTAGTGATGTACTAGTTGTGGTGTGGTAGTAGTGGTGTACTAGTTGTGGAGTGGTAGTAGTGGTGTACTAGTTGTAGTGTGGTAGTATTGGTGTACTGGAAGTTGTGTACTATTGGTGGTGTACTATTTCTGGTGTGGTAATAATGATGTACTAGTGGTGGTCTATAATTTGTGGTGTGGTAGTAGTGTTGTACTAGTTGTGATTTGGTAGTAGTGGTGCACTTTTGGTGGTGTGCGAGTATTGTTGTTCTAGTGGTGGTGTGGTTATAGTGTTGAACTACTGTTGGTGTGGTAGTAGTTGTGTACTAGTTGTGGTGTGGTAGTAGTGGTGTATAAGTGGTGGTGAGGTAGTAGGTTTGTACTAGTTGTGGTGTGGTAGTAGTGGTGTACTAGATGTGGTGTGGTAGTAGTTGTGTACTAGTTATAGTGTGGTAGTAGTGGTGTACTAGTTGTAGTGTGGTAGTAGTGGTGTACTAGTTCTGGTGTGGTAGTAGTGATGTACTAGTTGTGGTGTGGTAGTAGTGGTGTACTAGTTGTGATGTACTAGTTGTGGTGTTGTAGTAGTGGTGTATTAGTTGTGTTTTTGTAGTAGTGATGTAATAGTTGTGCTGTGGTAGTACATAAGAACATAAGAACAAAGGGAACTGCAGAAGGCCTATTGGCCCATACGAGGCAGCTCCTATTCTATAACCACCCAATCCCACTCATATACTTGTCCAACCCGCGCTTGAAACAATCGAGGGACACCACCTCCATCACGTTACGCGGCAATTGGTTCCACAAATCAACAACCATGTTACTGAACCAGTATTTACCCAAGTCTTTCCTAAATCTAAACTTATCCAATTTATACCCATTGTTTCGTGTTCTGTCTTGTGTTGATATTTTTAATACCCTATTAATATCCCCCCTGTTATATCCATTCATCCACTTGTAAACCTCAATCATGTCACCCCTAACTCTTCGCCTTTCCAGTGAATGCATCTTAAGCTTTGTCGCAAAAGGGAAGTCATGGTCACTGGGGGTATGTATACTGCAACTGGGTTGTAACTTAACTTGAACTGTAACCATACCACCCAACTACGAACCTTCCTATTTTTTTTTTTTCTAAATTACACTATATTTCCTGAGCACTCAATACTTGACTGAACATTAGATATTGATGCTTAACCACTTCTCAGTTAAGAGAAGCATCGAGAAGTAACCACTTCTCGATGCTAGCCCACTTCTCCTTGGAGCTGCTCAAGCATTAGTTCAATCCTGCTACTCATAACTGGCTGACCTTTCTTAGTTTTCTGATTTAATTTTTTATAGCGTTGCAATCTCTTCTCTTTGTGCTTTCTCTTTGCTTCCTCAATTTCTTTTTTTTCTTGTAGCTGATTCCTCTTTTATTTTTTCTATTTCTGAAATTTTCTTGTGGTATTCTGCTCTAGCACGCTGCCAACTATTCAATCTCTTCTTCGGAAATTCTTGAGAAGAGGCAGGCTGTCCAGCATCAGTAATTTCTTCTGTCAGTGTATTACTTACACTTTCAAGATCCAAATTTCCAAATTTATCTTTTTTAGTAGTGGTGTACTAGTTGTTGTGTACTAGTTATGGTGTGGTAGTAGAAGTGTACTAGTTGTGGTGTGGTAGTTGTGGTGTGATAGTAGTGGTGTACTAGTTATGGCGTTAGTAACAAGACACCTGGTGTGATTCTCAAGCTATATCTTGCTCTAGTTAGGCCCCATTTAGATTATGCAGTTCAGTTTTGGTCGCCATATTATAGAATAGATATAAATTCACTTGAACGTGTCCAGTGTAGGATGACTAAGTTAGTTCCCCAAATTAGAAATCTTTCATATGAAGAAAGATTAACAAAGCTTAAGTTGCATTCACTGGAAAGGCAAAGAGTTAGGGGTGACATGATAGAGGTTTACAAATGGGCGAATGGACATAACAAAGGGGATATTAATAGGGTATTAAAAGTATCAACACAAGACAGAACACGAAACAATGGGTATAAATTGGATAAGTTTAGATTTAGGAAAGACTTGGGTAAATACTGGTTCAGTAACAGGGTTGTTGATTTGTGGAACCAATTACCGCGTAACGTGCTGGAGGTGGGGTCCCTCGATTGTTTCAAGCGCGGGTTGGACAAGTATATGAGTGGGATTGAAATTGAAATAAGTTTATTGAGGTAAAATACACACAAAGGGATGAGGTAGCTCAAGCTATTCTCACCTCATTCAGTACAACGTGTTAATATATACATAGACACACATCACAAATAAACATATTACCAAACATTCTGAGAGGTAAACATATACATTTCCTCCTTCACAAGTAGTATGGTATCAGATGTACACACAATACTTTTATGACCTAGGTATACTGTATAGACAATTTGCAAGACACCTGCAGATAATTCAACAAAATATTACAATCTTGGTGCAAAATTCTAATATCTCTCAAGAATATCATCAACCTTTCCGTTGTGACACATCCAGGCTATTTGTTCAGGAACAGTCCTTATCTCAGTGTTTCTATATACATTAATCAACGGACAATCAAGAACATAATGGGCCAGGGTGTGAGACCTTAACATACCACATAGTTTACACTTCGTGTCATTATCATGAACATCTATCCCATATTCCCAGTAATATTGGGTGGTTATAAATAGGAACTGCCTCGTATGGGCCAGTAGGCCTTCTACAGTTGCCTTTGTTCTTATGTTCTTATGTTCTTATGTATGGTAGTTGTGGTGTGGTAGTAGTGGTGTACTATTTATAGTGTGATAGTAGTGGTGCATTAGTAATTGTGTGGCAGTAGTGGTGTACTAGTTGTGGTGTGGTAGTAGTGGTGTACTAGAGGTGATGTGGTAGTAGTGGTGTACTAGTTGTGGTGTGGTAGTAGTAGTGTACTACTTGTAGAGTGGTAGTAGTCGTGTACAAGTGGTGATGTGGTAGTGGTGGTGTACTAGTTGTGGTGTGGTAGTAGTGGTGTACTACTTGTAGAGTGGTAGTAGCGGTGTACTAGTGGTGGAGTGGTAGTAGTGGTATACTTTTGGTGATGTGGTAGTAGTGGTGTTTTAGTGGTGATGTGGTAGTAGTGGTGTACTAGTTGTGCAGTGGTAGTAGTAGTATACTGGTAGTGGTATAGCTGTGATGGTGTACTAGTTGTCGTGTACGATTTGTGGTGTGGTAGTAGTGGTGTACTTGTGATGGTGTGGTACTAGTGGTGTACTAGTGATGGTGTGGTAGTAGTGGTGTACTAGTGGTGTGGTAATAATGGTGTACTATTTTGGTGTGGTAGTAGTGGTGTACTAGTTGTGATGTAGTAGTAGTGGTGTACTAGTTATGGTGTGGTAGTAGTGTTGCACTAGTTGTGGTGTGGTAGTATTGGTGTACTAGTAGTAGTGTACTATTGGTGGTGTACTATTTCTGGTGTGGTACTAGTGGTGGTCTACAAGTTGTGGTGTGGTATAGTGGTGTACTAGTGGTGATTTGGGAGTAGTGATGTACTAGTAGTGGTGTGCTAGTAATGGTGTACTAGTGGTGTTGTGGAAGTAGTGGTGTACTAGCTGTGGGTGGTGTGGTAGTAGTGGTGTACAAGTGCTGGTGAGGTAGTAGGTTTGAACTAGTTGTGGTGTGGTAGTAATGGTAGAGAAGTTGTGGTGTGGTAGTAGTGGTGTACTAGTTGTGGTGTGGTAGTAGTAGTGTACTAGTTGTAGTGTGGAAGTAGTGGTGTACTAGTTGTAGTGTGGTAGTAGTGGTGTACTAGTTCTGGTGTGGTAGTAGTGGTGTACTAGTTGTGGTGTTGTAGAAGTGGTGTATTAGGTGTGATGTACTAGTTGTGGTGTTGTAGCAGTGGTGTACTTGTTGCAATGTTGTAGTAGTGGTGAACTACTTGTGGTGTGGTATTAGTGGTGTACTAGTTGTGGTGTGGTAGTAGTGATGTACTAGTCGTGGTGTGGTAGTAGTGGGATACTAGTTGTCTTGTGGTAGTAGTGGTGTAATAGTTATGGTGTGGTAGAAATTGTGTACAAGTTGTGGTGTGGTAGTAGTGGTGTACTAATGGTAGTGTTTTAGTGGTGGTGTGGTAGTAGTGGTGTACTAGTGATGGTGTGGTAGTAGTGTTGTATTAGTGATGGTGTGGTAGTAGTGGTGTACTAGTGGTGTGGTAGTAGTGGTGTACTAGTTGTAGTGTGGTAGTAGTAGTGTACTAGATGTGGTGTGGAAGTAGTGGTGCACTAGCGATAGTGTGGTAGTAGTGGTGGTGTGGTAGTAGTGGTGTACTAGTTGTTGTGTGGTAATATTGGTGTACTAGTGATAATGTGGGAGTAGTGGTGTACTAGTGGTGGTGTGGCAGTAGTGGTGTACTTGTTGTGGTGTGGTAGTGGTATTGTACTAGTTATGGTGTGGTAGCAGTGGTATACTAATGATGGTGAGATAGTAGTGGTGTACTTGTTATTGTGTAGGTAAAGTGGTGTACTAATTGTGGTGTGGTAGTAGTGGTGTATTAGTGATCGTGTGGTAGTAGTGGTGTACTAGTGGTGGTGTGGTAGTAATGGTGGACTAGTGGTGTGGAAGTAGTGGTGTACCAGTTTTGGTGTGGTAGTAGTGATGTACTAGTTGTGGTGTGGTAGTAGTGGTGTACTAGTTGTGGAGTGGTAGTAGTGGTGTACTAGTTGTAGTGTGGTAGTATTGGTGTACTGGAAGTTGTGTACTATTGATGGTGTACTGTTTCTGGTGTGGTATTAATGATGTACTAGTGGTGAAGAGTAAGGGGAGAGGGAGGGGGTGTGAGGGGAAGGGGGAGAGGGATGGTAGGGTAATGCTTCAGTTATATAGACATATACTAGTTTCTAAGTAAGAATCCTACTTAAATGTATACGGCCTAAATATCAGTTTATTATAGGTACGAACTCTGAAAAAATTTGAATTTCTCCCATAAGAACTTTAACAAACTTCTATGATATTTATTTTCATCATAAGAACTTTTAACAAACTTCTAAAATCTCGGAAATTATTTTTCTCATAAGAATTCCTTACTTCCAAAACTGTGACTGCCCAAATTTACCTGAAAACCCTGGGTCTTAAACGGGATATTTGACCTGAAAACCATGGGTCTTAAACGGGATATTTACCCTGAAAACCTTGGGTCTTAAATGGGATATTTGTCCTGAAAACCCTGGGTCTTAAACGGGATATTTCAGACCTGAAAACCCTGGGTCTTAAACGGGATATTTCTGACCTGAAAACCCTGGGTCTTAAACGAGATATTTGACCTGAAAACCCAGGGTCTTAAACGGGATATTTCCCCAGAAACAAAATATCCCGTTTACGCTGCCATCCCTACTACTCTAGATGTGGTGTGGTAGTAGTGATGTACTAGTTGTGGTGTGGTAATAATTGTTTACTAGTTGTAGTGTCGTTGTAGTGGTGTATTAGTTGTGTGGTAGTAGTGGTGTACTAGTTGTGGTGTGGTAGTAGTGGTGTACTTGTTGTGGTGTGGAAGTAGTGATGTACTAGTTGTAGTGTGGTAGTTGTGTACTAGTTGTAGTGTGGTAGAAATGATGTACTAGTTGTGGTGTGGTAGTAGTGATGTACTAGTTGTGGTGTACTAACTGTGGTGTGGCAGTTGCGGTATACTAGTTGTGGTGTGATAGTAGTGGTGTACTAGTTGTGGTGTGGTAGTAGTAAGGTACTAGTTGTGGTGTGGTAGTAGTGATGTACTAGTTGTGGTGTGGCAGTAGTGACGTACTAGTTGTGGTGTACTAACTGTGGTGTGGCAGTTGCGGTGTACTAGTTGTGGTGTGATAGTTGTGGTTGTCGGAAAATCCGACACCATTTAATAATATCATACAGGCAGATAATATTGCTGTGTTGTATACACAAGTTAACCCATAGAAAATGTAACTTGTAGTGGAATTTCCGTCTATAGAAAATGGGATATCATTACCACATACTATTATAAATTCACCACCTATTATGGTGGGAATTATTCTTAAATACATTAGTCTTTGGACATTACCATCATAAAAACATCTCATATAAATTAACTTAATTATCAATATTAAAATGGAGTAAATGTGACCCTTCTATCACTTACTCTCATCTGGACAATGTAGGCCAGTAGCGTCAGTTGTGAGGGAGTGGTCAGCCATTGTACTTAGACCAGAGGCGCACGGGAGCAAATACGGCTCCTGTTAATTTTACTTGGACGAAGTGTTATGGAAACCAAAGGTGTACCATCATCAACACGCTGTCAACAAATACAAGTTAAGTGTTCTGCCGAAACCCATTTATCTAATCATTTTTGGCCATTAATGTCAGTAGATAGGGTGTTCCGGTTAGAATACGAACTGCCTCTTAATAAAAGGTAATTAAACCTAGGTCTTTATGGTTCCTTGTACAGTGTTTTCTCTGATATAGCTGTCATATATTAGGATTCTGGCTTCATAGCTAGCGCCCTTTTGACAGGTCAAGACGAGGAAGCATGCTTTGTGTACCAGTTACTGGGTTATGGAAGCTACCTCAAAGAGGATAATTTGGTGTCTACATCCTGGTTATACCTGGTGGACTAAGGCCTGCTGTACAATACAATAAGGAACCTCTTCAATGTACACTAATGTGTAGTTAATACTGTAGTTTGATTGGCTGCATATATATAAATTTAATACAATCCCCCCTAATGTGTAGAGGATCGATTTGTGAGATTATTGCAGAAATACAGTCCACTTATCATCATACCAATTGCTATCAAAGTATATAAATTAACGTAAATATAAATTCTATATAAATTAAATAAATATAAATCTCACAGGTCGGTTCCCACAGTGGTGTACTAGTTGTGGTGTGGTAGTAGTGGTGTACTAGTAGTGGTGCACTAGTGGTGGTGTACTAGTTCTGGTTTGGTAGTAGTAGTGTACTAGTGTTGGTCTACAAGTTGTGGTGTTGTAGTAGTGGTGTACTAGTCATCGAGTAATAGTAGTGGTGTAGTAGTTGTGGTGTGGTAGTAGTGGTGTACTAGTTGTGGTGTGGTTGTAGTGGTGTACTAGTAGTAGAGTACGAGTTGTGGTGTTTTAGTAGTGGTGTACTAGTTGTGGTGTGGTAGTTGTGGTGTGATAGTTGTGGTGTGGTAGTAGTGGTGTACTTGTGGTGGTGTACTAGTTGTTGTGTGGCAGTAGTGGTGTACTAGTTGTAGTGTGGTAGCAGTGGTGTACTGATTGAGGTGTGGTAATAGTGGTGTACTAGTGGTGGTGTGGTAGTAGTGGGGTACTAGTTGTTGTGTTATAGTACTGGTGTACTAGTTGTGGTGTGTTAGTGGTGTACTAATTGTTGTGTGGTTGTGGGGTGCTAATTGTTGTGGTGTGGTAGTGGTGTACTATTGGTGGTGTGGAAGTAGTGGTGTTTTAGCTGTGATGTTGTAGTAGCGGTGTTCTAGTTGTTGTGTGGTAGTAGTGAGGTACTAGTTGTGGTGTAGTAGTTGTGGTGTACTAGTTGTGATGTGGTAGTAGTGGTGTACTAGTGGTGGTGTGTTATTAGTGGTGTAGTAGTGATGGTGTGATAGTAGTGGGGTACTTGTTGTGGTAGTAGTGGTGTACTAGTTGTGGTGTAGAAGTAGTATTATACTAGTTGTGGTGTGGTAGTATTGGTGTACTAGTGGTGGTGTGGTAGTAGTGGTGTACTAGTTGTGGTGTAGTAGTAGTGGTGAACTAGTTGTGGTTTCGTTGTAGTGGTGAACTAGTTGTGGTTTCGTTCTAGTGGTGTGGTAGTAATGGTTTACTAGTTGCGGTGTCGTTGTAGTGGTGTATTAGTTGTGTTGTGGTATTAGTGGTGTACTAGTTGTGGTGTGGTTGTAGTGTTGTACTTGTTGTGGTGTGGAAGTAGTGGTGTACTAGTTGTGGTGTGGTAGTAGTGGTGTACTAGTTGTGGTGGAGAAGTAGTATTATACTAGTTGTGGTGTGGTAGTAGTGGTGTACTAGTTGTGGTGTGGTAGCAGTGTTGTACTTGTTGTGGTGTGGAAGTAGTGGTGTACTAGTTGTAGTGTGGTAGTGGTGTACTAGTTGTAATGTGGTAGAAGTGGTGTACTAGTTGTGGTGTGGTAGTAGTGGAGTACTAGTTGTGGTGTGGTAGTAGTAAGGTACTAGTTGTGGTGTGGAAGTAGTAGTGATGTACTAGTTGCTGTGTGGTATTAGTGATGTACTAGTTGTGGTTTACTAACGGTGGTGTGGCAGTTGCGGTGTACTAGTTGTGGTGTGATAGTAGTGGGGTACTAGTTGTAGTGTGGTAGTAGTGGTGTACTAGTAGTGGTGTACTAGTGGTGGTCCACAAGTTGTGGTGTTGTAGTAGTAGTGTACTAGTCATCGTGTAATAGTAGAGGTGTAGTAGTTGTGGTGTGGTAGTAGTGGTGTACTAGTTGTGGTGTGGTTGTAGTGGTGTACTAGAAGTGGAGTACTACTTGTGGTGTTTTAGTAGTTTAGTACTAGTTGTGGTGTGATAGTAGTGGTGTACTTGTGGTGGTGTACTAGTTGTAGTGTGGAAGTAGTGGTGTACTGATTCAGGTGTGGTAGAAGTGGTGTACTAGTGGTTGTGTGGTAGTAGTGGGGTACTAGTTGTTGTGTTATAGTAGTGGTGTAATAGTTGTGGTGTGTTAGTGGTATACCAATTGTGGTGTGGTTTTGGGGTACTAATTGTTGTGGTGTGGTAGTGGTGTACTAATTGTTGTGGTGTGGTAGTGGTGTACTATTGGTGGTGTGGCAGTAGTGGTGTTTTAGCTGTGATGCTGTAGTAGCGGTGTTCTAGTTGTTGTGTGGTAGTAGTGAGGTACTAGATGTGGTGTAGTAGTAGTAGTGGTGTACTAGTTGTGATATGGTAGTAGTGGTGTACTAGTGGTGGTGTGGTATTAGTGGTGTACTAGTGGTGGTGTGTTATTAGTGGTGTAGTGGTGATGGTGTGATAGTAGTTGGGTACTTGTTGTAGTAGTAGTGGTGTACTAGTGGTGGTGTTGAATTAGTTGGGTACTAGTTGTGGTGGGGTAGTAGTGGTGTGCTATTTGTGGTGTGGTAGTAGTGGTGTACTAGTTGTGGTTTCGTTGTAGTGGTGTACTAGTTGTGGTGTGGTAGTAGTTGTGTACTAGTGTGGTGTAGTAGTAGTAGTATACTAGTTGTGGTGTGATATTATTGGTGTACTAGTGGTGGTGTGGTAGTAGTGAGTAGTGTAATATGTGACTAAAGCGACGCGCGCCATCTGGCCGGGTGGGACCCCCGCAACTAGAGCGACGCGCGCCATCTGGTCTGGTGGGACCCCTGCCACTACGACCGCGCGCACCATCTGGCCAGGTGGAGCGCAACAGGTTTTGGTTGATTTTCTCGGAAATTTGGCGTGTGTCGGACGCGTGTGAGCATCCGGTGTTGTGGTATGCGGTCAGGAAAGATGGGAGGTCATGTTGTTGGGGGAGTAGGAGAGTATGTGTGGTATGTGGTAGAGTAAGAAATACGAGGATTTGAGTGGAATTTGTGGAAAGAATAGTTAAATATGTATGTGTGTTTGCCGTAGATTTAATCCTGTGTGTAGATAATAGTTTTGATGATAGTAAGTAAAGCTATGTAGAGGCTGAGTGTAGGTGTGAGGGGTCCCAACATAAGCGGATATGTTGTTTGGGGCGGGGGAGGGGTGGGGAGGAGTGAGGGAAGGGTGAGGGGAGCTTCCCCTCGGCGTGAGAGTGCTTAGGGCCATTTGTTGTTTGTGGTTTTTGACGGGCATTATTCTTTCCTTCGAGAGAGCAGAGTCCAGGAGGAGATGAGAGCTGCAGCAGGAGGGATGTGGTCCATTTTCCATTAATCGTTTTTTCATGTCTATTTTCTTCGAGTTATGCAGCTGTGTTTGGTTCCCCCGGTGTGAGAGTGCTTAGGGTCATTTGTGTTTTTTTTTTGACATCCATTAATTTCTTGGAGCTATGCACACAGCCGGAAGTGAGAGAGGAGGAGGGTAGGAGAGAGCAGAGTCCAGCAGGAGGGATGTGGACCATTTACCCGTAATCGTTTTTTCAAGTCTATTTTCTTCGAGTTATGCAGCTGTGTTTGGTGATGATCCATGAGGGTAATAGTTCGGCCATACATGGTAGGAAGTGTGGAGGAGGAGGAGGAGGAGGATGAGGATGAGAAAGAGAGAGCAGTCACTCTTAAGATGTGAATGAGATGAGGCAACAGTTGGTGGAGAAGGTCTGTTTTATGTAACAATGCCTGGTAGTGTATAGGTGACAGACCTGGACGGATGAGAACCATTACCCACTTACCCTTAAGCGTTTTTCAAAGTCCGCAGAGGGGTGTGTGGGTGTACTGCCCACTGTTCAGAGGGTAACTGAAGAGCATTTCCAAGTAGCTGGTTATATCTTCCCCTCCCAGAGGGTACGCAATTACTGCCATTACTTCCTCAGACACGGGCGGAAGTGGCCGGGTATCCATTACCCACTGCGTTTCGTTAAGGAAAGGGAGATGTAGCTACGGTCAGCGACTCCGTCTGTTCCACTTACCACCCCCCTCTCACTGGGGGAGTGACGGCAATGGGGTGTACCATCTCTTTCTCTATCTCTCTCTCTCTCTCTTTCTCTCTCTCTCTCTCTCTCTCTCTCTCTTTCTCTCTCTCTCTCTCTCTCTCTCTCTCTCTCTCTCTCCCTTAGGTGAGCAATGTTCCCCACATACAAAGTAAACATATATAAGACAATGCGGAAAAACATAGTTTTGATACTATTATTAAATTGACTTGCTCATTATCCTCGAGTTCAACACACACACACACACACACTCTCTCTCGCTCTCTCCCTTAGGTGAGCAATGTTCCCACATACAAAGTAAACATATATAAGACAATGCGGAAAAACATAGTTTTGATACTATTATTAAATTGACTTGTTCATTATCCTCGAGTTCAACACACACACACACACACTCTCTTTCTCCCTTAGGTGAGTAATGTTCCCCACATACAAAGTAAACATATATAAGACAATGCAGAAAAATATAGTTTTGATACTATTATTAAATTGACTTGTTCATTATCCTCGAGTTCAACACACACTCTCTTTCTCTCTAAGACCTACATTATCCAATGTAAACAGACCGGATGAGACGATAGTGAAATAGCTCTGGGTTATGTCTGTTTTCAGTTCTTATAACATTTGAAAATGTATGCGTGGTTACTTATCCCGTCTTGTTAGGGTCTGACCTTGTGTCTTTCCATAGCGTGAGTTTTCACTCACCATCAGCCATTAGTGATCGTTCGATCCAGTAGAAAAAACAGTGACTGTCTGACAGTTTCAGCCCTCTGTAACGTAACATAACGTAACGTGGAAATCATCATCATCATCATCATCATCTTTCTGTTTAATGTCCAAATAACATTTTTTGTAAATTTAATTTTAAACAAAGGTGAGCCACCAGTCCACGAACTAAGAGGGGAGAGGTGTTCACCACACCTACAAATTCTAATATATTGTTTTGTTAACTGCGTGATCACAACATATACCTCCTGATCTCTTGTTCTACCTCACACTAGACAATAAACACAATTTTGTGTAATTTCTTGACTAAAATAGCACTCCGAAAACCTCTTTACCCTTTTTTATTTTAAAATTGTTAGCTCTAGTTATGACTGTTTTAGCAGTCTATCTGATAGAAAAAAAACAGAGACTAGTGTTAGCATAATAGGTGAAAAATAGTTGATCTTTCTCTTATTACGTTTTATTCAATAACTGGTATACATACCATAAGTCACATATTTATCTTGGTAAAACATAATAACTGGCAGACATAACACACACACACACACAAAATTTCTTCAAATTTTTCAAAGGAAATTCTTCAGGAGTCAGAGAAGGAAAAAGACTTGGGGGTTGATATCACGCCAGACCTGTCTCCTGCAGCACATATCAAGCAGATAACATCAGCGGCATATGCCAGGCTGGCCAACATACGAACGGCATTCAGAAACTTGTGTAAAGAATCATTCAGAACTTTGTATACCACATATGTCAGGCCAATCCTGGAGTATGCAGCCCCAGCATGGAGTCCATATCTAGTCAAGGATAAGACTAAACTGGAAAAGGTTCAAAGGTTTGCCACCAGACTAGTACCCGAGCTGAGAGGTATGAGCTACGAGGAATTAAACCTCACTTCGCTGGAAGACAGAAGAGTTAGGGGGGACATGATCACCACATTCAAGATTCTGAAGGGGATTGATAGGGTAGATAAAGACAGTCTATTTAACACAAGGGGAACATGCACAAGGGGACACAGGTGGAAACTGAGTCCCCAAATGAGCCACAGAGATATTAGAAAGAACTTTTTTAGTGTCAGAGTGGTTGACAAATGGAATGCATTAGGAAGTGATGTGGTGGAGGCTGACTCCATACACAGTTTCAAGTGTAGATATGACAGAGCCCGATAGGCTCAGGAATCTGTACACCTGTTGATTGATGGTTGAGAGGCGGGACCAAAGAGCCAGAGCTCAACCCCCGCAAACACAACTAGGTGAGTACAACTAGGTGAGTACACAGCATAATGCAGTCACATGGTGTTAGCATAATAGGTGAAAAATAGTTGGTCTTTCTCTTATTACGTTTTATTCAATAACTGGTAGACATAACATAAGTCACATATTTATCTTGGTAAAACATAATAACTGGCAGACATAACACACAGCATAATGCAGTCACACGGTGTTAGCATAATAGGTGAAAAATAGTTGATCATTCTCTTATTACGTTTTATTCAATAACTGGTAGACACTTACATATTTATCTTGTCATTTTTTTTTTCAACTATTATGAGTTGTTTTCCATGTTTCTTTAACACCATGGCTAAGTGAGCCAGAGCTGAGTAGTAGTTGACCTCCCATTCAAGCTTTTCATCTGGATTCAAGTCATCACTGTCAATCATTCCCAACCCATAAGGAATTTTGACGCGCTTGATTGAATTATGTCGCTTCGTCATGCTTAAAATTTGATTAATGCATAGTTTAAAGCTCCATCATCTCTTCATCTTAGTATCGTTGTGGAGACCCTCCATTATACAATCTGTATCCTTCCCACACTGCTCTAATAGAATTTTTTTGCTAACAGCGTTACTTTCTATTTGCGGTCCTTCGCTATACCGGGTCACAATAGCTATAACATGTGGTAGTCTTTCTGGTGAGGGAGAAGGAGAAAAGACAGACAGCTCCTCCTACTTTGACGCGATGAGCCACCACCACATAGTTACTTAATGGTTGGATCGCACGCTGTAGTCGTGTATAAGGATACATTTCCCAGATCTCGCAAGACATTCCTCCTGAATGGGTGTGAATTGAAGGAATATCATTCACTATACAGTCACCAGGATGGAACTCATCCGTTGCCAAATAATCACCTACTTTGCAGTTTTTAAGACTGGATAGCTTTTGAAGCATATACCTTGAACACATCTCGTCAGTTATTAAACGCAAGTTTGCGGATGTAAGAATTATATACAGTATAGAGTTACCATTTACTCTTTTCATTCCTCTATTACATCTATAAACGCACTCAACTGTTTGTTAAAGTGGAAAGATAAACACAGAGTATAATATTATTTTTTTATTATTATTAATTGCAAGCAGGGAAAAATGGTATATATATATATATATATATATATATATATATATATATATATATATATATATATATATATATATATATATATATATATATATATATATATATATATAAACACAGAGTAGGCATATTGTCCCCAGGACAATATGCAACTGTTGCATATTGTCCTGGGGACCATTCAGGCTTGTTCGCATTTGTGTTCCTCACGTGTGCCCCAAAGAATGAGGTGATTTGGTAAAATGCTATGCCCAAGATAACTATCCGAGTGCCGGCGGTGGGGTGGTTCAAATAGCCTTGGCTATCACCTCATTATGTCCGGTCGTGATGGTCAAGTGGATTAAGGCGTCTTGTACATACCAGTTGCGTTGCTTCTGGGAGTATGGGTTCGAGTCACTTCTGGGGTGTGAGTTTTCAGTTGCATATTGTCCTGGGGACCATTCAGGCTTGTTCGCATATATATATATATATATATATATATATATATATATATATATATATATATATATATATGCCTAATGCACAACTCTCCTAAACACGAGAGTTAAGTATACAACTTTAGAACACTTTCCCACCAGGAGACTCGAACCCTAGCCAGCACAGAAGCCTTCCAGCAACTGGCATAACAGGTACGCCTTAACCCTCTCCACCACCCGCTCAGACCCTTAAAAGAGATGGTAATTTTGGAGTATTTAAATACCCCAAAGATCAACACCTCCCAAGAGCACCAGAGCAAGTGAGGGGTCATTTATACGTTAATTTCATCAAGTCCCTGTTAATATGGGAAGACACAGTGTCTCTGCTTAAGGCACAACTCTCCTAAACACGAGAGTTAAGTATACAACTTTAGAACACTTTCCCACCAGGAGACTCGAACCCTAGCCAGCACAGAAGCCTTCCAGCAACTGGCATAACAGGTACGCCTTAACCCTCTCCACCACCCGCTCAGACCCTTAAAAGAGATGGTAATTTCGGAGTATTTAAATACCCCAAAGATCAACACCTCCCAAGAGCACCAGAGCAAGTGAGGGGTCATTTATACATTAATTTCATCAAGTCCCTGTTAATATGGGAAGACACAGTGTCTCTGCTTAAGGCACAACTCTCCTAAACACGAGAGTTAAGTATACAACTTTAGAACACTTTCCCACCAGGAGACTCGAACCCTAGCCAGCACAGAAGCCTTCCAGCAACTGGCATAACAGGTACGCCTTAACCCTCTCCACCACCCGCTCAGACCCTTAAAAGAGATGGTAATTTCGGAGTATTTAAATACCCCAAAGATCAACACCTCCCAAGAGCACCAGAGCAAGTGAGGGGTCATTTATACGTTAATTTCATCAAGCCCCTGTTAATATGGGAAAGACTGTGTCTTCTATATATATATATAGATGTATTTAATATACGAAAGTACTTAAGGAAATTCCTGTTTCATTTTCCTCCGTGGTCTGACATTGTCATATATATCTATATATATATATATATATATATATATATATATATATATATATATATATATATATATATATATATATATATATATATATATATATATATATATATATATGACAATGTCAGACCACGGAGGAAAATGAAACAGGAATTTCCTTAAGTACTTTCGTATATTAAATACATCTTCAGAAGGAAGATGATTGATTGAAGGAAGTTGATTCCTTCTGAAGATGTATTTAATATACGAAAGTACTTAAGGAAATTCCTGTTTCATTTTCCTCCGTGGTCTGACATTGTCACATTCTTAATCACGTGTTTATTTTCGTGATATACACACACACACACACACACACATATATATATATATATATATATATATATATATATATATATATATATATATATATATATATATATATATATATATATATATATATATATATATATATATATATATATATATATATATATTATTTGTTTTAATAATTGTAGGTGTTGTGGAATGGAGCGGGGGGAAAACTCGGGAATTCTACCATTCTCTATGCCCATATACCCGGAGATGGCGGAGTATAAGTCTCGTTTGGCATCATTTGGAATCATCTGGTCTGATATGTGTGGTCAGTCTCCAGCAGAATTGTCCCGTGCTGGCTTTTTCTCTAGTGGTGAGTAGTGGAAGATATTATTATTATTATTATTATTATTATTATTATTATTATTATTGTTATTATTATTATTATTATTGTTTTAATGTAATCACACGAGCCAAGTCTATTTGAGACGTTCTAGTATTTACTTTCTCATTTATTTATTTATTTATTTATAAATAAAATATTTATATTTTTTCTTTTTTCTTAGGAGTTGGAGACCATATATGATGCTTTTATTGTGGTGGTGGACTTGTTAACTTTTAATTTAATTAGGAGTTGGAGACCATATATGATGCTTTTATTGTGGTGGTGGACTTGTTAACTTCATACCTTCGGACGACCCCTGGACGCTCCACGCTCGTTATTACCCCGACTGCATCTACTTAAACTTGAAGAAGGATCGAGCTTTCATTAAAAATGCGGTCCCTTTCTCCCCTCCTCGACTGACAAAACCCATTGACAAAACACTGATTAACACGCTCCTGCATGGACTTGATTATTTCAATGGACTCGCTGCTACAGTGAGATTTCCATACATCGCCCTGCGAGCTGCGCTAAGAGAATAACTCAAGATTAAAAAGGATATATTACCTCTCCTTGGCGAATCTAACTGTGAAGAGGTGTTGTTATGGTTTTTAGATCGAGTGGATGAAAGTGAGGACACAGATGCGGTAGCTGAATCTCCCTTAAAAGTATTATCGTCCCAAGGTGTTATTTTCCCCTGCCCAGTTCCCCCAGTAGTGGAGGTAGATGAACGTGTGGATGTTGTTGTTGCGGAAGAAAATGCAATGCCTGGTGTAGGTAGGTTTTATTGCAAGGTGTGCTTCACTCAAGAAATAAACACTGTTCTCATTCCGTGTAGGCATATGGTAATATGTTTGGATTGTGTAACAAGATGTGACAAATGTCCTGTATGTCGAGGAGATGTAGTACATCTACTTCTTCCTATTATCTCTTAATAAACAAATCTAAAGTTGATTCTTTTATATTATCCTTATTAATTATTTTTATTATTATTATTAACGCTGTGGGAGGTGGAGGTGTGTGGTAAGGAGGCACCCTCTTGAAAGGGGGTATATAGCTCGCCCCTGACCTGGTAGGGTAAACACTCCATCCACCCACCCACCAATCCAAGATGTCCACACGAGCCTCTGCTGCTGCTGCTGCCGGTGTAGCCTCTCCTCACTCAGATGGTGATGAGCGCTTAGGTCAAGCCCTGGCAATAATACGTGGTATGTTTCCCTTAAGGGGGCGTCAGTTCCCAATTTGCCCTAAAAATGCAACAAATGAAAACTCGGTAGATTTCAATCAAACTTTTTTGACAGGTTCTATATGAAACGTGTTTCATTTGGTCCAAGTTTCAGCATCGTAGCGTAAATAGGAAGGGAGAAAAAAAATATTGAAGTAGTTGTGAAAATTATGCCAAAATGGTCAAAATCGATTATCAATCAAAAGTGTCAACTGAAATCATAGCTATGACTCTTTGCTATCACAATAGTATATATTAAACAAATATTATAATTAGTTTAATTGAAAAAAAATTTAAGAAAAAAAAAACATTTTTTTTTTTTAATTTTTTTTTCGGGCGATTTGCATCAAACTTACACTCCTGACTGTACGTAAGTCTATCTGCAAGGACGCCAATTTTGGAGAAAATTGGTTGATGTCAACCTCAGCCACAGATTTTAGAACCTTAGACTTCATTCATTTCTGTTTTTTTTTCAATTGACACAAACGTTTACAAAACTGATTCATTTTTTATTAAATTTACATGAAACTTACACAGTATATGTGGAGGACAGGTCTCTACATTTGAGAGTTTTCATTTTTCTCTAAGTTTATTTATTGCTTTTATAATAGCAATAAACATGCCATATTTGCAAAAAAAAAATTGGGAACTTTGAACATTTGTATTAGGAAAACTAAAGATGTTTTGGAAATTCTATATCTCAAGGTCCTTTATTATATGCTAATGTGTCAGAAAAGTGTCACAGAATAATTATATCTGAAATGTGTGTTCTGAAGTGTGGACTTGAAAATGTGTAAAAAACGTTGAGAAAAAACAAAAACAAAAAAAAATCTCCCTTTCTATTTATGCTGCAGTACTGAAACTTGGGACAATTAAAGCACTTTTCATATACAACTAGTCAAATAATATTGGTTGACATTGAACAATTTTGATTCTGACGAGTTATATTGTGCTAAGATGCTTCTTGTTGTTGTTTGCTAATGTTGATGTAGTAGTAACAAATAATAACAATAATGGGAAGAGTGAGTGTGTGTGTGTGTGTGTGTGTGTGTGTGTGTTATGCTAGTAATGTAAACTTTTTTTTTAGATTACCTGGAGAAAGCTAGCAGCCGCGGTGTGAGCAGCAGCAGCAGCACCACCTTCAGAGGGAATATTTTCATATTCTTGGGAAACACACACATACACATAAACACCAGGGAGGTGGTTGTGTCTTCCCCACCTACTCCAGTCAGCTACGGTGATAGCCCCCCCTCCCACGTTGGTGCTGGTGACCGTAGCGACCAGGGCGCGGCTGGTGTCACCCCTGCTGGTGTCACACGCACCACAAATGCTTGTCTCCCTACACACACCACTACCACACTCGCTACTGCTCCTGCTGATGGAGATCGTGGTGATAGAAGTAGTAGTAACACCATCCCTCATTGTGTACTCGCTGGCCCGACTGCTGATCAGAGGGGGAATAACTCATTATATTTTATGAATACCGTTGAAGAGGTGCTGTCCCCCAGCCTTTTAACTGGGGGTGAAGAGTAGGTAGTGACACTACTACTAGTAGTACTACTAGCAATAATAGAACTGAAGAAGAAGTTGCAAGAATGAGTGTGGATATTTCACAGCGGGGTGAGTATCCAGATCACTTGACTATGAGTGAAGGTCTTGATGATGCGGTGTTTGCCGCTATTTCTCTCTCAGAGGATAACCCCGCTACTCAGACCAAAAATGATTTGAATGTAGAAGCCTTACTGGATGAGCGTATAATGCTTACAGATAGCCAACAACGGGGATTGCTTACAGATATTGATATGAATATTTTCCTCAACCCCCAACTTAGTTCACTCCAAGGAACGTCTACAAACCTTGACCCTAAACCCAGTTCACACCCCTCCTCCTCCACAACCCACAACTCTAAACTAAGTTCACACAAAGCCACATCTCGGGCTAGAGGTCGTGATGAGTGTAACACCATGACTCAGACGGTGATAATGATGACGAAAACTTTACCCCTCTGCGAAGGATACGAGTTGGGGACGATCTTAATAGATCCAGCTATATTGATACCACCAGTGACAGTGATACCGAGGTTGAGCATGAAATAATAGCACCTCCCCCACCCAAACGACAGATTAAACGAAGTGATAATCGTCTGACAATAGAAAAACCTAAAAAAAATCTAAAATCTAAGCCTAAAGCTAAAAAAAACTTTTTGAAACTCCGCTGATAATTAGTAGTCATGTAACTGCATTATGACAATGTGATATGTTATGTTATCTCCATGTGGTTACATTATGATGTGTTATGTCTACCAGTTATTGAATAAAAGGTAATAAGAGAATGATAAACTATTTTTCACCTATTATGCTAACACCATGTGACTGCATTATGCTGTGTGTTATGTCTGTCAGTTATTATGTTTTACGAAGATAAATATGTGACTTATGTTATGTCTACCAGTTATTGAATAAAACGTAATAAGAGAATGATCAACTATTTTTCACCTATTATGCTAACACTAGTCTCTGTTTTTTTCTATCAGATAGACTGCTAAAACAGTCATAACTAGAGCTAACAATTTTAAAATAAAAAAAGGGCAAAGATGTTTTCGGAGTGCTATTTTAGTCAAGAAATGACCCAAAATTGTGTTTATTGTCTAGTGTGAGGTAGAATAAGAGATCAGGAGGTATATGTTGTGATCACGCAGTTAACAAAAAAATATATTAGAATTTGTAGGTGTGGTGAACACCTCTCCCCTCTTAGTTCGTGGACTGGTGGCTCACCTTTGTTTAAAATTAAATTTACAAAAAATGTTATTTGGACATCAGACAGAAAGATGATGATGATGATTTCCACGTTACGTTACGTTACGTTACAGAGGGCTGAAACTGTCACACAGTCAGCAGTGTCTGTTTTTTTTTCTGCTGGATCGAACGATCACTAATGGCTGATAATGAGTGAAAACTCGCGCTATGGAAAGACACAAGGTCAGATCCTAACGAGACGGAATGAGTAACCACACATACATTTTCAAATGTTATAAGAACTGAAAACAGATATAACCCAGAGCTATTTCACTATCGTCTCATCCGGTCTGTTTACATTGGATAACGTAGGTCTTAGAGAGAAAGAGAGTGTGTGTTAAACTCGAGGATAATGAACAAGTCAATTTAATAATAGTATCAAAACTATGTTTTTCCGCATTGTCTTATATATGTTTACTTTGTATGTGGGGAACATTGCTCACCTAAGGGAGAGAGCGAGAGAGAGTGTGTGTGTGTATTGAACTCGAGGATAATGAACAAGTCAATTTAATAATAGTATCAAAACTATGTTTTTCCGCCCTGTCTTATATATGTTTACTTTGTATGTGGGGAACATTGCTCACCTAAGGGAGAGAGAGAGAGAGAGAGAGAGAGAGAGAGAGAGAGAGAGATGGTACACCCCATTGCCGTCACTTCCCCAGTGAGAGGGGGGTGGTAAGTGGAACAGACGGAGTCGCTGACAGTAGCTACATCTCCCTTTCCTTAACGAAACGCAGTGGGTAATGGATACCCGGCCACTTCCGCCCGTGTCTGAGGAAGTAATGGCAGTCATTGCGTACCCTCTGTGAGGGGAAGATATAACCAGCTACTTGGAAATGCTCTTCAATTACCCTCTGACCAGTGGGCAGTACACACACACACCCCTCTGCGGACTTTGAAAAACGCTTAAGGGTAAGTGGGTAATGGTTCACATCCGTCCAGGTCTGTCACCTGTACACTACCATGCATAGTTACATAAAACAGACCTTCTCCACCAACTGTTACCTCATCTCATTCACAACTTAAGAGTGACTGCTCTCTCTTTCTCATCCTCATCCTCCTCCTCCTCCACACTTCCTACCATGTATGGCCGAACTATTACCCTCATGGATCATCACACTTCCTACCATGTATGGCCGAACTATTACCCTCATGGATCATCACCAAACACAGCTGCATAACTCGAAGAAAATAGACTTGAAAAAACGATTGCGGGTAAATGGTCCACTTCCCTCCTGCTGGACTCTGCTTTCTCCTACCCTCTTCCTCTCTCACTTCCGGCTGTGTGCATAGCTCCAAGAAAATAATGGATGTTAAAAAAAAAACACAAATGACCCTAAGCACTCTCACACCGGGGGAACCAAACACAGCTGCATAACTCGAAGAAAATAGACATGAAAAAACGATTTAGGGTAAATGGACCACATCCCTCCTGCTGCAGCTCTCATCTCCTCCTGGACTCTGCTCTCTCGAAGGAAAGAATAATGCCCGTCAAAAACCACAAACCACAAATGGCCCTAAGCACTCTCACGCCGAGGGGAAGCTCCCCTCACCCTTCCCTCACCCCTCCCCACCCCTCCCCCACCCCAAACAACATATCCGTCTATGTTGGGACCCCTCACACCTACACTCAGCCTCTACATAGCTTTACTTACTATCATCAAAACTATTATCTACACACAGGATTAAGTCTACGGCAAACACACATACATATTTAACTACTCTTTTCCACATATTCCACTCATATCCTCGTATTTCTTACTCTACCACATACCACACATACTCTCCTACACCCCTTACAACATGACCTCCCATCTTTCCTGACCGCATACCCAAACACCGGACGCTCACACGCCAAACTTCCGGGAAAATCCCCCAAAACCCCTTGCGCTCCACCTGGCCAGATGGTGCGCGGGGTCGTAGTCGCAGGGGTCGCACCCGACCAGATGGCGCGCGTCGCTCTAGTCACGGGAGTCCCACCCGGCCAGATGGCGTGCGTCGCTCTAGTAACATATTACACTACTGTAGTGGTGTACTAGATGTGGTGTGGTATTATTGGTGTACTAATGGTGGTGTGGTAGTAGTGGTGTACTTGATGTGGTGTGGTAGTAGTGGTGTACTAGTTGTGGTGTGGTAGTAATGGTTTACTAGTTGTGGTGTCGTTGTAGTGGTGTATTAGTTGTGGTGTGGTAGTAGTAGTGTACTAGTTGTGGTGTGGTAGTAGTGGTGTACTTGTTGTGGTGTGGAAGTAGTGGTGTTCTAGTTGTAGTGTGGTAGTGGTGTACTAGTTGTGGGGTGGTAGTAGTGGTGTAGTAGTTGTGGTGTGGCAGTAGTAAGGTACTAGTTGTAGTGTGGTAGTAGTGATGTAATAGTTGTGGTGTGGTAGTAGTGATGTACTAGTTGTGGTGTACAAACTGTGGTGTGGCAGTTGCGGTGTACTAGTTGTGGTGTGATAGTAGTGGTGTACTAGTTGTGGTGTGGCAGTAGTGGTGTACTAGTGGTGGTGTACTAGTTCTGGTTTGGTAGTAGTGGTAGTCTACAAGTTGTGGTGTTGTAGTAGTGGTGTACTAGTCATCACGTAATAGTAATGGTGTAGTAGTTGTGGTGTGGTAGTAGTGGTGTACTAGTTGTGGTGTGGTTGTAGTGGTGTACTAGTAGTGGAGTACTAGTTGTAGTGTTTTAGTAGTGGTGTACTAGTTGTGGTGTGGTAGTTGTGGTGTGGTAGTAGTGGTGTACTTGTGGTGGTGTACTAGTTGTGATGTGGCAGTAGTGGTGTACTAGTTGTAGTGTGGTAGTAGTGGTGTACTGATTCAGGTGTGGAAGGAGTGGTGTACTAGTGGTGGTGTGGTAGTAGTGGGGGACTAGTTGTTGTGTTATAGTAGTGGTGTACTAGTTGTGGTGTGTTAGTGGTGTACTAATTGTGGTGTGGTTGTGGGGTACTAATTGTTGTGGTGTGGTAGTAGTGTACTATTGGTGGTGTGGAAGTAGTGGTGTTTTAGCTGTGATGTTGTAGTAGCGGTGTTCTAGTTGTTGTGTGGTAATAGTGAGGTACTAGTTGTAGTGTAGTAGTAGTGGTGTACTAGTTGTGATGTGGTAGTAGTAGTGTACTAGTGGTGGTGTGGTATTAGTGGTGTACTAGTGGTGGTGTGTTATTAGTGGAGTAGTAGTGATGGTGTGATAGTAGTGGGGTACTTGTTGTATTAGTAGTGGTGTACTAGTTGTGATGTTGAATAAGTTGGGTACTAGTGGTGATGTTCAATAAGTTGGGTACTATTTGTGGTGGGGAAGTAGTGGTGTACTAGTTGTGGTGTGGTAGTAGCTGTGTACCAGTTGTGGTGTAGAAGTAGTATTATACTAGTTGTGGTGTGGTAGTATTGGTGTACTAGTGGTGGTGTGGTAGTAGTGGTGTACTAGTTTTGGCGTGGTAGTATTGGTGTACTAGTTGTGGTGTGGTAGTAGTGGTGTACTAGTTGTGGTTTCGTTGTTGTGGTGTACTTGTTGTGGTGTGGTAGAAGTGGTGTACTAGTTGTGGTGTGGTAGTAGTGGTGTACGATTTGTGGTGTGGTAGTAGTGGTGTACTAGTTGTAGTGTGGTAGTAGTGGTGTACTAGTTCTGATGTGGTAGTAGTGGTGTACTAGTTGTAGTGTGGTAGTAGTGGTGTACTAGTTCTGATGTGGTAGTAGTGGTGTACTAGTTGTGGTGTGGTAGTAGTGGGGTACTAGTTGTGGTGTGGTAATAGTGTTGTACTAGTTGTGCTGTGGTAGTTGTGCTGTACTAGTGGTGGTGTACTAGTTGTGGTGTGACAGTTGTGGTGTACTAGTTGTGGTGTGATGGTAGTGGTGTACTAGTTGTGGTGTGGTGGTGGTGGTGTTCTAGTAGTGGTGTACTAGTGGTGGTGTACTATTTCAGGTTTGGTGGTAGTGGTTTACTAGTGGTGGTCTACAAGTTGTGGTGTAGTAGTAGTGGTGTACTAGTAGTGGAGTACTAGATGTGGTGAGTAGTAGGGTGTAAGCGCTACAGGGGAATTTTTTTTTCTGGGAGAAAATTCCCCTGTAGCGCTTCGGGGTTTCAGGTGAATTTGTAAATTCCCCTGTAGCGCTTTAGGGTTTTCAGGAGAATTTGGGGAGTCACAGATTTGGAATTAGGGAATTCTTATAATGAAAAATAATGTCATACGAGTTTGTTAAAGTTCTTATAAGAAAAATAATTTCCGAGACATAGAAGTTTGTTAAGGCCTTATGGGAGAAATTCAAATAACGTGTGTAGCTCTTTAGGGCTTCCAGGAGAACTCTACGGACATATTTTACATGTTTTCAACTTACAAAATCGTCTATGTAAGCCTTAGTTATTCATATAAATTTAGAAAATCACCTGTGTAAGTCATTGTTTTCAAGTCTCGTACATCACACCCCCCTCCCTCCCTCCCCCCCTTATCTCGCAATCTGTCGCGTCACCTTTATTTACTTTACGGCCGGCCAGCCAGACATCGCATACAGGGTACCTCTTATCTTATCTTATCCATAATATCTGGACCGTCCCTCCTCTCTCTCTCTCTCTCCCTCCTCTCTCTCTCTCCTCTTCATATTATTCCCTCTTCCTATTTTCTGACATACTAATATTTTATTCCTTTTTCATTAACCAGTCAGTTTTATACAAATCAACCGAAGCATCTCAATGAAACCTTTAATACTGAAACTGCCTCAGAGACTATCTAAGCTGGCCCCAGCTACCTGCCCCAGGCTATCTGCCCGAGGCAATCATCACCTGATTACCTGCCCCAGACATCTACCAGTCATTGTCGGCGTTCGCCACCGTAATAATTTATATATATATAGATTAAGCGTTAATAAAACTTATTTATTTATTTATAATTTATTTAGTCATCTAATTCATAGTTTACACAATTTATAATAAACGACTCATTTAGCCCGAAGTTCTAAGAAGCTCGCTCCTCAATCCGCTTGTATAATATCCGTCCTATTCACTCTTCATCTCTGTAAATAAAGAATAACAGTTTCAGATAGCGTTTACACATGTACAATATTTATCATACACATAAAACCTCAAAACAAATGTACTCACCATTTTCCATTAGATAATTTGTTATAGCCTCATTCAGCCAGTCGTCTCCAAGCACATTTTCCAACAAATATCGCTCTTATCATAACACAGCGTTTCATAGCAGCTCGGCATATTTTTAAATAAAGCATAAGATAGCCTCATTACGTTCCTATCATTCTGCATATATTCTCCATAAGTAAAACTAGTTTCAAATAGCTTTATTGCAGTTTTTAGATCCTTGTTTGAAAGATGGTAACAGAAAAACATCGCATATAGCCCGCATACGTAAGTATTTAAACTCTGAAGTCTCTCTGTAAACGTGTATACATCGCAGTCTTTATAATAATTTAAAAACTCTGAAATATATGGCGAATACACATTTATTCCATATGAATCGAGTATAACTATTTTCCGTTTAGATTTATATACAGCAATCCAGTGACCCATTACTTCCTTAGAGTCTCTTCCTAAGGTATTTATTATAAACATAATCGGCCTGTCCCGTATTTGCTTCATTATTCTATATATATCCGTCGCTAAATAGCATCCAATATATTTAGCTTTACTACCTTTCATATCGTTCAATGCCGTATTAATTTGTTTGCAGTTCATGCTCTTGTATCACACACAACTCGCCTATCGGAATAAATTCTCAATACACCCGTTGTAATTCCGAATAAAATAATAACTTTATTTGATTTCGCTGGAACAGCAAATTCTAATGTAATTCTCAGGTTGCCCGAAGCCTCTATAGGAAGGGTATCTCTCAATTCCTCCGGCGTTAGTCTAAATGCCAGTAATGTTCTTCCTTTTATAAATGAATTATATGTCAAGGTATTGCAAGCATTAAAGCCTACTGTATTTTGAGTCTCGTAGTATAGTTTCGAACATTTATTCGGGAACTTGCAAGTTATATTAAATAAGTTTGTCCCATCACGTGTAATATATACATTAGATAAATCGCAGTGATCGAAATAAAGTGGATTAAGTGTATACGCTCCTGATATTGCTTCCATATCCATCATCATAATAAATAATTTATCTGGGATAATGCTCCCCCATGGCTGGTCAATACTTAATCTCTGCTGCCCATTACCGAGAATGAACGTCTTATGGAGTGTCTTATCAAACGTATATGTAACTGGCGTATTTTGTTCAGCCAGAGCTCTATTAATAGCCTCCAATCCAGATGCAAATGGAGTTATCCGATCAATCCACATTCTAGCTAGTTTTATGTTAAACTTATATCCAGATTCAATACTGTTTATAACCCACGGATCACTGTTAAGTTCTAATCTCAAACGAATATCAATTCCATCCAAAAGATATTCGCTCAAAGTTGTAATGTCCAATAGCAGTTTAAAGCAACAATTTACTCCCTCAGTTTTTAACTTTACAAATCTAGATTTAAGGTCTTCTGAGGCATTCTTAAAATAATCTACATCATATTTTTCAGGGAAAACATCATTATAGAAATACGTCAGTTCTTTAAATCTTTCAGCTTTACATTCAGAAAGCGTCGTCATTAGCTTTACATATGATAAATATGAAAATAATGAATTAGTTTCCACCACTTGCTCATTTAAATAAACAGTTACAGCTTTAAACATTGTCTGGGACAAACCATTGACTATTGATGCATTTTTAATATCCGCTAAAGCCGTAATTCCGTCAGGTCCCGTTAATTCAACCATCAGTTCTAGCGTCAAGCTCGAAAGATCAATAAATTGGCCCTTAACTCCCGGGATACGAAATTCAATATATGAATCTTTAAATTTATTGTTAATACTTGAATTCACAGGTAAAATATCCTGTGTCTGTCTTGAAAATATCGTACTTTCAACCATTCTATGAGGACTAACTTTAGGAAAGCCATCGCTTATAGCAGCTGTATAATTTTCTAAAGGAACTTGCAATGCTGCACTAGGAGCATTTACACTCATCATGTCTGCGTCTAGCATACAACTAGTACTGTTTTATGAAAACACGTCTTTATATCTATCCATTTTCTTTATATAGGCATGTCTTTTCGTTTTTCTTTTCGTTATTCGGCCACCTGCTAACAATTTAGGACCTATACTTTTCAATGTTTCCATACCGCGTTTTCTAATTGAATCTTTCAAAGTACCTTGACCAGCATTTATATCCTGCAAAACATTCTGTCCCATTGTCAATGCAGCTGGCATAATAGTTTTTAATAGGAAAGGAGTTGCTCTACGAGCTAGACCAGTTAAGAAACTTAATATTCCACCTCCTCTTAAATGTCTTCTATCAAAAACAGTAATATCGCCCAGTGCTCCACCTCTCTTCCCTCGAGGAGCGATAAATCGCCCTACCTCGTCAACAGACAGCGGTACAAACCCGACCCTCATGTTTAAACAGACCAAGAGAGAATGATAAACTCCCTCTACTCATGCCATTATATATCAACGGGTCTAATATGTAATACTGCAATCGTACATCCATCCTTTTCAAAATATACAGGCTCCCCATCTTGATCTGTTAATCTAATACTGATGCCATCAATATTAGTCGTATTTAAAGGTTTATATAATTTCCTGTGTGTTACATTACTTTGAAACGAAACAACATCCAAGATATTTACAATCTGATTACCAAACATGGTGGGCTGCACCTTATCACAATATACACACAAGAAATCTATACGGCCTCCTGGCCTAGGATGATAATAGCAAGTATCTTGTACAAATAACCTGTTATTAGGTGGCTTATTCATAATAAAAATATCATAGGCTTTACCTACTTCAGCTCCAATAACTTTACATATATTTCGACCGAAAGATAAAGAAATTCGAACAACTAATTTTCCATCCTTTGTAATAAATAATTTTAACAACTTCTCACTAAATGCTGCATTAAACTTAATTCGATTAATACTCGAATCATATTTCATATAAACGTCCCCATGATCTGGGAAATTATAATTAAGTACGGGTCCTATAAAACTCAGTGAACCTTTTGAAAATATAGTAGAAATTTCTCTATTTAAAATAGTCGTTAGCTCTATGCAATTATCACTGGCTAAAATATCCGACTTTAAAGTGAAAGATGTATTCACCGTACTCAAATCAGATAAACTTTTATTAGACACTAGAAGTTGAACTGAAATAAAACTTTCCGGGTCATTCCCCCTAACAGCGAAATAAGATGGAGGCAGGAATATATTCTTCAGGCACACTTCATAAGCTTTATTCGGGTCTAAAGGCAGCTGATTATGTAATCTATTTTCAAAAGCATTGGGAGCATTGTTTTTAAATACATCAGTATCAGAGTTACTCGCTGCATATATAACGTAACTATCCATCCTGTAGACTAATAGTAAATGATAAAAATAAACAGAAACTCACTTTAATATGATATCCAGGTAGACTCTCCTTCATCTACAGCCTTGATCTTCCTCTTCAAACTTGGAGGAGAAAACACTTGATTTTTCGCATCTACATTTCTAAATAAATTCTTAGGTGTAGATGTCAAAGAGTAGAACAACTTTGCAATTGGCAGTTTATCTTCTGGGAATAACAATTTCGGAGTGCACATCCTGCCTATAACGTCATCAACAATATTGAGCCCAGTAACTGGCGATGTAATGTTCCCTTCCTCATCCCACTTTACAAGTCCAGTTGTATTAAAATAATTTAACAAGGAGACAGCAAAATCATAATCCTTAAGCTTTAATCTTAAGTCTATCAAGTGTTGTATAACAGGATTTGTTCTCACTGTCATCGTATGCTTCTCAACACTTACTGCCGTAGGCTTCTGTTGATCAATAGCTTTTCGTGGTACAAGATAGAATTCTTTCATTATTCCTTATTAAATAGCCTTGAAATGAAATTTATAGCTATGGGAAGTAAAATGCCCAATAAATTACCTCCTCTTTTACTTGTTAATATGTCTTTCTTGAGTGAAATAGCTTTCTTCTTACAGGCTAATGTATGGAGTAGAGCTCTATATTTAGAAAGTCTCTTTAAAATAGGCTTCCCAACTTCAATTTTATTTTTTAAGAAATTATTAAATATTTCTGATAAGCAAAGTATATGTTCCTTTTTAAGAGTCTTAATTAACTTTTTCCTAGAATTATAACCTAATCTAGCTAATAGTTCAATAAATCCACGATACTTTCTAACTAAGGGCTGCTTCTTCATAGTTTCTTCACGTCATCTGAATTCACCCACTGATCAAATGAACTGTCGTAACCGACGTATCTAACTTTATATAAAGTAGTATTACCAACTTTACGTTTACTTATAATTCTCTCAATTTCAAATGTATCTGACAAGTAGGTGGGAGTCAACTCCTCTCTATAAAATCCGCCTTCTATAAGTCTATTATTTAAGTCCTTTAGATAATATAAAGGCACGGGTTGTTTAGTATCAATTTGAGCAATTGTAAATATTTCCTTAGTGTTCTGTTGATGAAAACCTCTTTTGAACTTTGAAATACGATTAGATAAGGCAAGCCGTACTGTATCTCCTACAGACAGATGATTACTGATGCGTGGCTTAGTCTGCTGCTCTCCTTTATACATGAGCTTAAATTGCCTAGTCACATCTCGAGGCAAAGATAAAGCATGTACATCAATAGGTATTTTCCCCTTTAATCCTCTATGTGGTGTTCTATTATACGTTTTAACCATATCAGGTAAAACATTTATATAGGTTAAGGTGTTATAAGCCGTTAAATATTTATATATCTTAGTTTTCAATGTTCTTATAAATCTCTCTGCAATGCTGGCTTTAGTTTCCTGAGAAAATACACTGTACAGATCAATGTTTTTACTGTCTAACAATCGTTTCATATATTTATTATAGAATTCACCGCCCTTATCAGTGTTAAGCTTCCTTACACCTTTTGATGAAGGTAAATCCAGAACAGCTTTCATGGCTTCACTTACACTCTGACCTGATTTAGTGGATAGTGGAACTACATGTGCAAACCTTGAAAATATATCAACACAAACTAATAAATATTTAATATCATTGTTGTGCTTAGCTAACAATGTCATATCAGCCAAGTCACTGGTAAAGAAAGCTTTTGGTCTAGGTGCTAAGATACGTCTTCGTTTAAATTTACGTTTTTTTAATAGATGTAAGGTATATGCATTAGACGTTTTTAAATAGTCTTTCACATCTTTTATAGTTATTTCAGGGATTGTTTTCTTTGCAACCTTATACAATTTTAAAACACCACCAAACCCACCTATGGACTTGGGGTCATTGTATATCTTATTAAGAGCTTGTGTAATGTTCACCATTGATACACTATTTCATATGGGGGTTCATTTACAATATTTCCCCTAAATATTATGGATTCAGGTGTTTTAACACCCAAGTCAACAAGTAAATACCCATACTGTCGAGAAATCACTTTCTTATATATATCTAAAAATTTCTTGGCATCTTGTTTTCCGAATATTTGTCTGCCTAATGTTTCTATCTGGGACAAGTCTCTTGATTTAAGCAGAATAAAATGAGAAGCATTTAAACTTATAGATCTAGAAAATTTCCCACTGAAAAATATATTTTGGGTTATAAAAATAACAGAGATGTTCTCATGCCGTCCCTTAGTAAATATATCACTTACTATTTTAGAGTTTGTAGATTCAACATACAAGTCATCATAAACAACTAATATATGAGATGTGTCCTCTGGATCACGATCATCTAAAGGGTTTACAATTTCAGAGTAAAAAGATATCTTATGTTTAATGAGTGGATTAGTTCTCAACTCTTTATACCCGCTTCCACAGATAATTATTTTTGCAAAGTTCTGCTGATATTTCTCTATCATTTTAGCACATAAATAGCTCTTCCCACCATTTGAAAATCCAGCAATAATAATTCTTGACGGTTCACTAAATATATTCAACTGGGATTCAGTAATAACTTTTTTCTGCCCTTCCATGTTGCTAGGATTCAATAGACTAACTACAAATATATAATGAAAGGAGTATTTAAACGAAATCTACATTCGAGTTTTATTTAAACATAGCCAATAAAATCATAGTCATAACATATCCAATACAGTAATAAAATCTTAGAATATACAAAATCATAGTCATTTCATATCCAATACAGTAATAAAATCATAGAATATACATTATTATAGACATTTTGAATCATAGTCATTTTCATATCAAATACAGTAATAAAATCATAGAATATACATTATCATAGACATTAAATCATAACATATCCAATACAGTAACAAATCATATCCAATACAGTAACAAATCTTAGTCATTTTCATATCAAATACAGTAACAAATCTTAGTCATTTTCATATCAAATACAGTAACAAATCATAGCCAATATAATATAAAAGACATTTGAATATAGTTATAGATAATACATAGACAATACAGTAACAGACTTAGTTGTTGTTAGGGAATAATTGCTGAGCGACTCTATCCCGCTTTTCCCAAAGATTAAAAATGGGGAACAATTGACGTCTCGGTTGGGGATTATCTACAATTACTGGATCCCCTACCTGCACCTCTTCCTCTACCTGTACCTCTTCCTGTACCTCTTCCTCTACCTGTACCTGTACCTCACGCTCTGGAATGTCTGGGTGACCGTAAGCTAATGACTCTGTGGGACTAATGAGGTACCTCTTGTCATCAAAAGCTGACAGACCGCGCTTAGTTGTTTTACACGTGCATATCTGTCCATTAACATTACGAATAGATCGGGATACAAAATTAAAAGTTGTATTTGTCTCTAATGTGTTCTGAAAAGATGCATGTGTTATTTTCTTTTGTTGGTGATAAGGAATCCCTTTACATTTACATAAATGTTCATTATCAAGGGTTAGGAGAGAGTAAGTTTTAGGCTTGAGTGCAATTAATTCAGTTATGATTTTCTGCTTTACTTCTGACTTGAGGAGTCCTAGTTCACCTTTGCGAGTAGCAGAATACATGGGATGATCTTTGTCGAAATTACTGAAATCCATATAATCTACTAGAGGAGCTTTTGTCATTTCTTGGAAAGCATCTTTACAGGTCAGAGTAAATATGAATGAGTCTGTATCCGTATAAATTAGTCTAGCTCTCTCCCCATAATGGGCTTTAACTACATTATACCAGAACTCGTATAAACGCCTCTTGGCTATCTGCAAGATCTGATATCCCATGTAAGAAGGAGTGGTAACTTTAAGGATGTCTTTCATTACTGTACAGAGAACCCTATCTTGACCTAAAGAGACAGCTCGTTTATACAAAGGGTTTCTTGCATGAGTTAAGAATGAATGTTTTGTCGTTACTAGATGGTGAGTATTAGCATATCTAGATATATTTGTCATTGATTTCCCGTACAGACTATTACTTATGAGTTTAAAAGCTTTTCCTTTAACTTTACAGGTGGTATTGGCTCGTTCTCGAATGTTGGTTGAAATAAAATCTTTTAAATAGGGAGCCTGATTAAATTCATAGATTGTTTTTACTCGTTCAACTTCTAGTCCAAGTTTTAATAGCAATTGCAGGAAATCAAGGCTTACTAAGTAGTCGTTTTGGGGCAAGTGGGATGCAATTAACTTAGTATTTTTAGGTGGGAGCTTACGTTTTTCATCATTAAGGGTTTTCTTACTGTACTCTGACAAAAACTCCTCCGTTATATTAGTATGAGACAGTACAAGGGGCAGATCATCAGTATACCTGGCTACCTCGGGAGATACATGTTTTGTATCGCATAAAATCCAATAACCTTTGTCTTGATTACAGGGGATATGTTGTAACCCTTGCCCTAATAAGGTATCCCGCTCAAGGTCAGTTAATTGTCTAATCCCTCCCTGGGGAAGTACCTCAGCCATGCACGCTGCATATAAGCTGTTAAAGTCGAGGTACAAAATGTGAGTATCGTCATCAGAGCTAGGGTTAGATGTAGTGTGCTCGTTAATAGCCTGTGTAAATTGTCTAATGGAAGATGTGAACCCTCCTCTAAGATTCCTTCTCAACAAATCATATATATTCTGATCATACACATAGTCAAGTACAACTTTTGATTTAAATAAGAAAGCGTCCCAAGCATAACTAGGAAGTGATACATAGAAAACAATATCTAGTTCATAAATTTCTTTCAGTGATGTTCGCCAAAGTGTAAATATATCAACTAGCATTCCCACGTCAACTTTTAAATATAACATGAGGTAATCCTTGATGTTTGTACAGTTCCCTAAATTAAATACTTTAAGAGCATTGTTATAATCTTCTTCAGACAGTGGAGAGTCATGTAAAACATTGTAAAACTTATCTCGCGAAGGGAGCTGAGGTTCGTCTAACACGTCCATGGAAGAAATATAATCATAACATAGGCTTTGTTTACCTTTAATTAACAGAGCTTTAGCTTCATCGGATACGCCATTTAGTATGTGTTCAGTGTACTTGGTGGGTTTCTTACCGGCAACGTGCTCGCTTGCTAAGGTTCCTAATGACCCATTAAGGAGAGCTAGGCTATCTAGGAATTTAAGTTTACCTATGATGACTTGCATAAATTTCAATCCTTCCTTGGTTAGAATTTCTACATCGCGGTGAGGATTTTTGGACAGTTCTTTAAGTATAATTCCCAGATCATAGGCAGCATTATGGGAAAATGTGGTCAAGTATCTACGAGCATTTTTACATTGTAAATTGCAACGAGCACAATAAGCACCTAAGTAATTATTTTCCTGAATAGCATGATTATGATGTCTATGTTTATCTTTCTTATCCTTGAAAGTTTGATGACACAATTGACACGTATTTTGTCTTTGAAACATTCTTTCCTGTTCTCTAGACAAGTTCTTAGGGAAGTTGGGGAGCTGAGCATGAATAGCTTTCCATGAGGCTTCTAGCTTTGTAATAAAATGATTGACCGCGTCTGGGCCTACGTATGAATACGTTTCTACGACATTGAATTCCCTGTCTAAAATCATGTAAGCATAAGCAATTGCTTTATGCTTACATTCCACCATGCCTCTAGGATTTTGACGGTCTAATAGACATTCAAAATCGTAATAGGCGGTGTGAGTTGGGCTATAGGTCCTACCGTAATTTTTAAAACTGATTTTATCATTAGTGTTATAGAACGAAAATACTTGGGATACAGTGCATGACTCTTCGTGAGCCTGAATTTCATCTAAGGGAGCATGCAAAAGGCAAATTTTACAGAATTTATGATTGTCAGGAATTTTATACCGATTATGGTTAATACTCTTTACAAATTTATCAAAGTCCTTGATCAGACAGAGATGCTTGCCTTCTAATAACAACAAAGGGACTTTATCGGCATACTTTTCCTGGCTTTTCCTAGCTAAACTAAGATAGTATCTGTTACTTTCATGAGTTATTGTATAAATATCAATAGAAATTTTGTTAAGCTTCTCTATTTTCTTAAGATTATCAAATGATACGGGGAATCTGATTTCATCTGCCCATACTACGAATCTTCTACACCATCGAAGGTTTTTGTAACACTTTCTAACGTTTTTTATAGTCCTGCCCAATGCTAAGTTTTTATACGCCGCAATGCACTGTAACAAACACTCATCTCCTTCACTTTCAGGATTAAATACCGATTCTTTACCCTTTAATTTTGCAGGATATGGTACGTAAGATCCAAGGTGCATAGGGTGGCGAATATATGAAAAATTAATGGCAAAGCCTGACATGGAATGAATTCCTACACTTGAGGATTGGACATTTTTTAGGCATTCGTCAATTTTAGCAGACATTTCGTCAACCCATGAATTTACAAGAACTTCCACCTCTTCCTGTGTAACAATCTGAGTTTCGCCTCTAATTGAAAATACTTCGTCTAATATTTCATAGTGATTGTCGGCATGATTAAGTTTTTGCAAAATTAGGCTTACATCAGGGTAAATGTGAAATGAGGGAGGGAATTCTTCCTGTATTTGTCTGAACTGATTGTCTATATATTCTATAAAAAATTCCCTATACCTATTTATATAAATGCTGGGGTCGGCGTCTAAATGACCGGGAATGGAGAAAGAATGCCTCGAGAATGCTCCTTCGAAATGGTTAATGACTTCTAACACTCGTGGAACAACGTTATCTAAGTTAAGTACCTCTGGGGAATCTGGAGCGTTGACTTCTTCATCTGATATGTCGTGAACAGGGGGTTGATTGTCTTCTTCTTCTTCATCTGAGGATGCCTGCTGGTTGCCGTCTGGTGCATCTTCTTCTAGCTCCTGGGACAGCTGGGGTTGACTGCGTACAGGTGTGCTCCACTCAGAGGGTTGGGTTGAATCCAGGGGCGATTCTGTAATATAATATTAGCAATGAAATAACCATTAAGAGGAAAACAAATTTGAAAACAATAAGAGGATTTGAAAACCTTAATGGAAAATATTGTGTAAATAAGAGGAATTATTATTAAGAGGAAAAACAAAAAGTTTAAATAAAAGGAAAAACTGAATTACAGATAAATAATAATATTACTTACGAGCTGGGATGTTGATTCCACCAAGTATGAGATTCTCTTGATCACGAATAGGAACTCCTGTAATGGAAACATTTTTCTGTATGAGTACTTATTACTTGTTTATACACTTGTTAAAAATACAATTATTAACTTTTAAAATTACGCAAATTATTGTGAAAACGTACGGTTATTTATGATGCGACGGCGTTTGGGTGGAGGTTCAATGACGTTTCTGGCTTCGGTGGGAGGTTCCCGGTTAACGGAGAAACGACAGTATGGGCAGGAAGTAGAACCATGAACTGAAATGAAAATAATATATATATAAATTGACTGTCTGTATGTATGTATGTGTGTTTCGGATATATATTTTCTTTGAAAAGTTTATTGAATGTGCGAGAAAAAGCGGTACTTACGATTTGCACAATAGAGTTGTCCGCAGCTGGTACAGGTTACGTCAAAATGTCCAGGCGGTGTAGGCCCGTTGCATCCTATACAGTATAGTCTGCATTCTTGAAGAGCGTTGATGGACATTTCACCTAGGCATGTTAAACACTGAGTTTGACACACATGCACGATTTCGTTGTTGATAGGAGACAGGCACAGAGGACATACTGACATGATGATATGACTAGGCTGGGGGAACCTTGTGAACAGGATGAAGATTGAATGTTGACTGAAAGTGTAGGCCTCTGAGACTTCGGCGATCTGAGGGGGCCCCTGAATGAGCGTAATAACGATAGTGTGCCCCTGAGTGAGCGTTTGGCTGTTTTATTAATAGCGAGAATGATTGGAGAATACTGGGAATAAACTATTTTATTATAAATTGTGTAAACTATGAATTAGATGACTAAATAAATTATAAATAAATAAATAAGTTTTATTAACGCTTAATCTATATATATATAAATTATTACGGTGGCGAACGCCGACAATGACTGGTAGATGTCTGGGGCAGGTAATCAGGTGATGATTGCCTCGGGCAGATAGCCTGGGGCAGGTAGCTGGGGCCAGCTTAGATAGTCTCTGAGGCAGTTTCAGTATTAAAGGTTTCATTGAGATGCTTCGGTTGATTTGTATAAAACTGACTGGTTAATGAAAAAGGAATAAAATATTAGTATGTCAGAAAATAGGAAGAGGGAATAATATGAAGAGGAGAGAGAGAGAGGAGGGAGAGAGAGAGAGAGAGGAGGGACGGTCCAGATATTATGGATAAGATAAGATAAGAGGTACCCTGTATGCGATGTCTGGCTGGCCGGCCGTAAAGTAAATAAAGGTGACGCGACAGATTGCGAGATAAGGGGGGGAGGGAGGGAGGGGGGTGTGATGTACGAGACTTGAAAACAATGACTTACACAGGTGATTTTCTAAATTTATATGAATAACTAAGGCTTACATAGACGATTTTGTAAGTTGAAAACATGTAAAATATGTCCGTAGAGTTCTCCTGGAAGCCCTAAAGTGCTACACACGTTATTTGAATTTCTCCCATAAGGCCTTAACAAACTTCTATGTCTCGGAAATTATTTTTCTTATAAGAACTTTAACAAACTCGTATGACATTATTTTTCATTATAAGAATTCCCTAATTCCAAATCTGTGACTCCCCAAATTCTCCTGAAAACCCTAAAGCGCTACAGGGGAATTTACAAATTCACCTGAAACCCCGAAGCGCTACAGGGGAATTTTCTCCCAGAAAAAAAAATTCCCCTGTAGCGCTTACACCCTACTACTGTGGTGTTGTAGTAGTGTTACGGGTGGTGGGGAAAATTGCTCTCTCTAGTCTATAATTCCACCCCCCAGTTAACATAGGAGGTCGGGGGAAACAGCTCTCTATTGTCCGTTACCCAGCCATCATTTAGCTTACTATTCCAGACCACCCCCAGAGTTCCTACGGCAGCCTCATTCATATAACACCTTGTAACCTAGGTATTTGACTATCTAGGTGAACTGACTACAAGGCGCCGAAACCTCCTCAGCTACCCAAAACTCTAGAGAACTCTAGAACACATTTAACCTCCACAAACGTAAAAGAGAAATGAAAGGAAAGAGATGAATAATGATGTAATTAATGAGGGTTTGAGGTGAGAGAGGTAGAGAGGTGGAAGGAGCGTGGAGGGTCGTCAGTTGAAAGGGAGAATTTGGAGTGGGGTGGAAGGGGAGGATTAGATAGGTAGAAGTAGATAGTAGAAGTAGAGGAGTAGATAGTAGAAGAAGAAATGCTGCCACCATCCATTCATTTGTCCGTACCTACACGACAAGGAATGAAATTTTTCTGTATCACAATATTTTCAAAGATGTTATCACGAGGTCATTATTAGTATGTTCCATCTGTATCATGTACTCATTAAAATCATGAAACCAGTAACCACAGAGGCTTTCTCATCTCAGCTGAAAAACTCTAGGGGACAAAGTTAAAAACAATTTAAACAATGAATTCATCAACTATATTTTACATGATAAGTATCATAATTTAAGCAATTCAACTTAATGTTCAAGATTAATATGCAAAGTGAGTCATCTTCGAAGAATTCGAGAACCCTACAACTGTCTGCTCCTGATCATCACACAACACTTGTGGTGTACTAGTTGTGGTGAGGTAGTGGTGTACTGGTTGTGGGGTACTAGTTATTGTTGTGTAGTAGTGGTGTACTAGTTATGGTGTGGAAGTGATGGTGTACAAGTTGGGGTGTATTAGTAGTGGTGTACAAGTTATGGTGTACAAGTTGGGGTGTATTAGTAGTGGTGTACTACTTGTGGTGTGGTAGTAGTAAGGTACTAGTTGTGGTGTGGTAGTAGTGGTGTACTAGTTGTGGTGTATGTTATGATCTCAGCCTGCAGGAGAAACGAGTCTCCCCCCCTTGAGAGTTATTCAGCAAGCCTGACCTAACTGGAAGGTCCAGGAAATATGGAGGTGGAGGTGGTAACACATATGTAAAATAGTTGGTTGGATTTAAATAACAATTTGAGATTATGGGCAGTGAAGAAGAAAACAGATAAATGACTGGTTAGGAGATGTAGATATTTTGCTGGAGGTGTGTGGCTGGCTTCTGGAGGACTTTGACCTCATTTGAGCGCCAGACATCGCAGGGGAAAGCCGCGCTCCGTTTGAGCTCCCATCAGAAAGGAACCCTTAGTGATATATCTCCAAGAGAAGAGAAGTGTTCAGACGTGCCAGCTGTAGAATCGAGCTGGGAATGCTGTGATCGCAAGTCCTGGACGACGAGGAGAGTTTATTAAGTCGTCCAGAGACATTGTCGTGGGCTGTGGAATCGCCCTGACCAGGCTCCGTCAGAGGGAGGAGCGCCCTCGACGAGACAATCTGTGGTAAGCACGATTTAAGCCAGTTCATAGTGATTGCTTGTAGTTGGTCGTGTGCCCAGCGACAGTAACAATGTTTATTGATGAGTTAGAAATGTTTTGGTAAGGCAGGAAGCCTAAATAAGAGGACGGAGATGAGAGAGACAGCTGGAGGGACGAGCAGCGCATCCTCTCCCTTTGACTGCTTGGAGCCAACTGACTGCGGGGCAGCGGAGGAGTGTGGAGGCCCGCCGGGCGAGGTGGAGCATGGACCCGCCCAACGGGGGAGTCCACTCTCACAGTATGTAGAGGACAGATAGAGGTCGGAGGCAAACATATTGTGTGATTATTTTTGTTTATGTGTTAAAGGAGAAACATTTTTATTGGAGTGTCGATGGGTTGCAGGTTTGTCTTTGGGGAAGAAGTTGCTGAGAACTTTGAAGCCAGCACAAAGGGAGTAGTTGATGAGACTCCAAGGTAGTGGAGGAAAGGACCTCGAGCTGTGAGGAGAAGCACTGAAGAGGAGTGTCACGTGCTTCTGTAGAGGTGGTGAAGCACCATAGTTGCTCGAGGGAACTTCATGGTGTAGCAGCCCAGAGAGCTGTGGAGGAACCTAGCAGAAGGGTGAAGCACCGTAGTTGCTCAATGAAACTTCATGGTAGCAGCCTGGAGGAGCTGCAGAGGATCCTGGTAGTTAAGCCCGGATAAACCTGAAGATATCAGGGTAGTGAACTACCAGAGGTGGAAGGGAAGTTCTGGTGGATTACCTGTAGGGAGTTGATAGTGTTTGGTTGTCATTAGTGTGCAAGACGCAGTGAGAGGTGAGTGATTGTTTGCATTCTTATGTCAGGGAGTGTTTTATACTGAAGTTTAGAGTTACAGTCGTAGGTTGGATTACCTACTGGTAATCCAACCTACGACCCAATATATGACAATCCAACCCAATATATGACTAATAGGGTGATCGATTTATCATTGTTGTGTATCAAGGAATATTTATACTGATATATGTTATTGCATTCACATGCTGATTTTCCTTGTACAAGTTTATATATATATATATATATATATATATATATATATATATATATATATATATATATATATATATATATATATATATATATATATATATGAAAATATATATTCTCCTGTGAACAGTGTATGTAGACTTGACCTACTTGAGGAGGTTGATAGCATCAGGTGGTGAACCAGGAGATAGGATACCACTTGATAAGCTGATGATAGAGTTCTGATGGTGTTGGAGTGCAACCTGATTGTAATAGTATAGAGTATAGGATTCATTATTATTATATGTATTGTGTATGTGCTTTGTCCAGTAAATGTATTCCAGTTTGCTGGTGTTTGCCCTTGTCCTAGTGAGGCTTCCCAGGAAAAAGAAAAGGAAGAGAGAGAGAGAGAGAGAGAACCAAGAACAACCGCTGTGGACAGGGTAGGATGGAAGATTAGTACGTTAAAGGGGATTGAGGAGATCATATCACATAAGGAGAGAGTGGGGAGTCACAGAGGCTCGAGTGGGTGTGTGCACGTGACAACGAGGCTAAGTGTTGGAGCCGCATCCCCTAAACGTGTGACGTTGAGCCCCTCTCCAAGAGCCAGAAGCACCTAGTGTGATCTAGTGAGTTATAAGCACTCTACTGAATTGTGGGTTGGGTTGTCCATAAAGGAGGAACAACGACGACAACACCAACCAAACCACAAGACTATAATATGTACTAATTGTGGTGTGGCAGTTGCGGTGTACTAGTTATGGTGTTATAGTAGTGGTGCACTATTTGAGGTGTGGTAGTAGTGGTGTACTAGTAGTGGTGTACTGGTGGTGGTGTACTAGTAGTGGTGTACTGGTGGTGGTGTACTATTTCTGGTTTGGTAGTAGTGGTGGTCTACAAGTTGTGGTGTGGTAGTAGTGGTGTATTAGTGATCGTGTAATAGTAGTGGTGTAGTAGTTGTGGTGTGGTAGTAGTGGTGTACTAGTTGTGGTGTGGTAGTAGTGGTGTACTAGTAGTGGTGTAGTAGTTGTGGTGTGGTAGTAGTGGTGTACTAGTTGTGGTGTGGTAGTAGTGGTGTACTAGTTGTGGTGTACTAGTTGTGGTGTACTAGTTGTGGTGTGGTAGCATTGGTGTACTTGTGGTGTACTAGTTGTGGTGAGGCAGTAGTGGTGTAGTAGTTGTGGTGTGCTAGTAGTGGTGAACAGGTTGAGGTGTGGTAGTAGTGGTGTACTAGTGGTGGTGTAGTATTAGTGGGGTTCTAGTTGTTGTGTGATAGTAGTGGTATACTGGTTGTGGTTTGTTAGTGGTGTACTAGTTGTGGTGTGGCAGTGGGGTACTAGTTGTTGTGGTGTGGTAGTGGTGTACTATTGGTGGTGTGGAAGTAGTGGTGTTCAAGCTGTGATGTTGTAGTAGCGGTGTTCTAGTTGTTGTGTGGTAGTAGTGAGGTACTAGTTGTGGGGTAGTAATAGTGGTGTACTAGTTGTGATGTTGTAGAAGTGGTGTACTAGTGGTGGTGTGGTATTAGTGGTGTATTAGTGGTGGTGTAGTAATAATGGAGTGATAGTAGTGGGGTACTTGTTGTGGTAGTAGTGGTATACTAGTGGTGGTATTGAATTAGTTGGGTACTAGTTGTGGTGGGGTAGTAGTGGTGTCCTAGTTGTGGTGTGGTAGTAGTGGTGTAGTAGTAGTATTATACTAGTTGCGTTGTGGTAGTATTGGTGTACTAGTAATGGTGTGGTAGTAGTGATGTACTTGTTGTGGCGTTGTAGTAGTGGTGTACTAGTTGTGGTGTGGTAGTAGTGGTGTACTAGTTGTGGTGTCGTTGTAGTGGTGTACTTGTTCTGGTGTGGTAGTAGTGGTGTACTAGTTTTGGTGTGGTAGTAGTGGTGTACTAGTTGTGGTGTGTAAGTAGTGGTGTACTAGTTGTAGTGTGGTAGTAGTGGTGTACTATTTCTGGTGTGGTAATAGTGGTGTACTAGTTGTGGTGTGGAAGTAGTGGGGTACTAGTTGTGGTGTGGTTGTAGTGTTGTACTAGTTGTGGTGTAGTAGTAGTAGTGATGTACTAGTGGTGGTGTACTAGTTGTGGTGTGGCAGTCGCGGTGTACTATTTGTGGTGTGATAGTAGTGGTGTACTAGTTGTGGTGTGGTAGTAGTGGTGTACTAGTGATGGTGCATTATTTCAGGTCTGGTGGTAGTGGTGTACTAGTGGTGGTCTACAAGTTGTAGTCTGGTAGTAGTTTTGTACTAGTGATCGTGTAATAGTAGTGGTGTTGGAGTTGTGGTGTGGTAGTAATGGTGTACTAGTTGTGGTGTGGTAGTCGTGGTGTACTACTAGTGGAGTACTAGTTGTGGTTTTGTAGTAGTGTAACGGGTGGTGGGGGGAAATTGCGTAAAAAAAATGTACTAGTTGTGGTGTGACAGTTGTGGTGTACTAGTTGTGGTGTGGCAGTTGTGGTGTACTAGTTGTGGTGTGATAGTAGTGGTGTACTAGTTGTGGTGTGGTAGTAGTGGTGTACTAGTAGTGGAGTACTAGTGCTGGTGTACTATTTCAGGTTTGGTGGTAGCTGTGTACTAGTGGTGGTCTACAAGTTGTGGTGTAGTAGTACTGGTGTACTGGTGATCGTGTAATAGTAGTGGTGTAGTAGTTGTGGTTTGGTAATAGTGGTGTACTAGTTGCGGTGTGGTAGTAGTGGTGTACTAGTAGTGGAGTACTAGATGTGGTGTTCTAGTAGTGTAACCGGTGGTGGGGGAAATTGCTCTCTCTAGTCCATACTTCCACCCCCCAGTTAACAAAGGAGGTCGGGGGAAACAGCTCGCTATAGTCCGTTATCCCGCCCTCAGTTAGCTTACTATTCTAGAGCACCCCTAGAGTTCCTACGGCATCCTCTCTCGTTCAACACCTTGTAACCTTGGTATTTGACTACCTAGGTGAACTGACTACAAGGGGCCGTAACTTGCTCAGCTACCCCGAAACTCAAGAGAACTCTAGAACACATTTCACTGCCACAAACGTATAAGAGAAACGAAAATAAAGAATGAATAATAAAGTAATTAATGAGGGTTTAGGGTGAGAGAGGTAGAGAAGTGGGAGGAGCGAGGAGAGTCGTCAGTTGAAAGGGAGAGTTTGGAGTGGGGTGGAGGGGGAGGAATAGGTAGGTAGAAGTAGAGAAGTAGATAGTAGAAGTAAAAGAAGAAATGCTGCCACCATCCATTCATTTGTCCGTACCTACAAGACAAGGAATGGAACTTGTCTGTATCATAATATTCTCAAAGTTGTTATCACGAGGTCATTATTAGTATGTTCCATCTGTATCATGTACTCATTAAAATCATGAAACCAGTAACTGCAGAGGGTCTCATCTCAACTCAAAAACTCTAGGGGCAAAGATAAAACAATTTAAACAATAAATTTATCAATTATATTTCACATTATAAGTATCATAATTTAAGCAATACAACTTAATGTTCAAGATTAATATGCAAAGTGAGTCATCATCTAAGAATTCGAGAGCCCTACAACTGTCTGCCCCTGATCATCACATAACACTTGTGGTGTACTAGTTGTGGTGGGGGTAGTGGTGTACTAGTTGTGGTGTGGTAGTGGGGTATTAGTTGCTGTTGTTTAGTAGTGGTGTACTAGTTATAGTGCGGTAATCATGGTGTACAAGTAGTGGTGTATTAGATGTGGTGTACTACTTGTGGTGTGGTAGTAGTAAGGTACTAGTTGTGGTGTGGTAGTTATGGTGTACTAGTGGTGATGAACTAGTTGTGGTGTGGCAGTAGTGGTGTACTAGTTGTGGTGTGGTAGTAGTGGTGAACAGGTTGAGGTGTGGTAGTAGTGGTGTACTAGTGGTGGTGTGGTAGTAGTTGGGTACTAGTTGTTGTGTTATAATAGTGGTGTACTAGTTATGGTGTGTTAGTGGTGTACTAGTTGTGGTGTGGTAGTGGGGGTACTAGTTGTTGTGGTGTAGTAGTGGTGTACTATTGGTGGTGTGGTAGTAGTCGTTTTCTAGCTGTGATGTTGTAGTAGCGGTGTTCTAGTTGTTGTGTGGTAGTAGTGAGGTACTAGTTGTGGTGTAGTAGTAGTGTTGTACTAGTTGTGATGTGGTAGTAGTTGTGTACTAGTGGTGGTGTGGTATTAGTGGTGTACTAGTGGTGGTGTGGTATTAGTGTTGTACTAGTGATGGTGTGATAGTAGTGGGGTATTTGTTGTGGTAGTAGTGGTGTACTAGTGGTGGTGTTGAATTTGTTGGGTACGAGTTGTGGTGTGGTAGTAGTAGTGTACTAGTTGTGGTGTGGTAGTAGTAGTGTACTAGTTGTGGTGTGGTAGTAGTGGTGTACTAGTTGTAGTGTAGTAGTAGTATTATACTAGTTGTGATGTGGTAGTATTGGTGTACTAGTGGTGATGTGGTAGTAGTGGTGTACTAGTTGTGGTGTGGTAGTAGTGGTGTACTAGTTGTGGTGTCGTTGTAGTGGTGTACTAGTTGTGGTGTGGTAGTAGTGGTGTACTAGTTGTGGTGTGGTAGTAGTGGTGTACTAGTTGTGGTATGGTAGTAGTGGGGTACTAGTTCTTGTGTTGTAGTAGTGTTGTATTAGATGTGGTGTGGTAGTAGTGCTGTACTAGTGGTGGTGTACTAATTGTGGTGTGGCAGTAGCGGTGTACTAGTTGTGGTGTGATAGTAGTGGTGTACTAGTTGTTGTGTGGTAGTAGTGGTGTACTAGTAGTAGTGTACTAGTTGTGGTGTACTATTTCAGGTTTGGTGGTAATAGTGTACTAGTGGTGGTCTACAAGTTGTGGTGTGGTAGTAGTGGTGTACTGGTGATCGTGTAATAGTAGTGGTGTAGTAGATGTGGTGTGGTAGTAGTGGTGTACTAGTTGTGGTGTGGTAATCGTGGTGTACTAGCAGTGGAGTACTAGTTGTGGTGTTGTAGTAGTGTAACCGGTGGTGGGGGAAATTGCTCTATCTAGTACATTATCCCCCCCCCCCACCCCCCAGTTAACAAAGGATGTCAGGGGAAACAGCTCTCAATTGTCCGTTATTCCGCCCTCAGTTACCTTAATATTCTAGAGCACTCCCAGAGTTTCTACGGCAGCCTCTCTCGTTCAACACCTTGTAACCTAGGTATTTGACTACCTACGTGCACTGACTACAAGGCGCCGTAACTTGCTCAGCTACCCAAAACTCTAGATAACTCTAGAAAACATTTCACTGCCACAAACGTACAAGAGAAACGAAAGGAAAGAGATGAATAATAAAGTAGTTAATGAGGGTTTGGGGTGAGAGAGGTGGTAGGAGCGAGGAGTGTCGTCAGTTGAAAGGAAGAGTTTAGAGTGGGGTGGAGGGGAAGAAATAGGTAGGTAGAAGTAGAGAGGTAGATAGTAGAAGTAGAAGAAGAAATGCTGCCACCATCCATTCATTTGTCAGTACCTACAAGACAAGGAATGGAACTTGTCTGTATCACAATATTCTCAAAGATGTTATCACGAGGTCATTATTAGTGTGTTCCATCTGTATCATGTACTCATTAAAACCATGAAACCAGTAAACGCAGAGGCTTTCTGATCTCAACTCAAAAACTCTACGGGACAAAGTTAAAAACAATTTAAACAATAAATTCATCAATTATATTTCACATGATAAGTATCATAATTTAAGCAATTCCACTTAATGTTTAAGATTAATATGCAAAGTGTGTAATCATCCAAGAATTCGAGAACTCTACAACTGTCTGCCCCTGATCCTCACACAACACTTGTGGTGTACTAGTTGTGGTGAGGTAGTGGTGTACTAGTTGTGGTGTGGTAGTGGGGGTACTAATTGTTGTTGTGTAGTAGTGGTGTATTAGTTATGGTGTGGTAGTGATGGTGTACAAGTTTGGGTGTATTAGTAGTATTGTACTACTTGTGGTGTGGTAGTAGTAAGGTACTAGTTGTGGTGTGGTAGTAGTGGTGTGCTAGTTGTGGTGTACTAGTTGTGGTGATGTAGTAGTGGTGTACTAGTTGTCGTGTGGTAGTAGTGGTGTACTAGATGTAGTGCGGTAGTAGTGGCGTACTAGTTCTGGTGTGGTAGTAGTGGTGTACCAGTTTTGGTGTGGTAGTAGTGGTGTACTAGTTTTGGTGTGGTAGTAGTGGTGTACTAATTGTGGTGTTGAAGTAGTGGTGAATTAGTTGTGATGTGGTATTAGTGGTGTACTAGTTGTGGTGTGGTAGTAGTGGTGTACTAGTTGTGGTGTGCTAGAAGTGGTGTACTAGTAGTGGTGTGGTAGTAGTGGTGTAGTAGTGGTAGTGTTGTAGTAGTGGGGTACTAGTTGTTGTGAGGTAGTAGTGGTGTATTAGTTATGGTGTGGTAGTAGTGGTGTACTAGTGGTTGTGTGGTAATAGTGGTGTACTAATAGTGGTGTGGTAGTGGTTGTGTACTAGTTGTGGTGTACTAGTTGTGGTGTGGTAGAAGTGGTGTACTAGTGATCGTGTGGTAGTAGTGGTGTACTACTTGTGGTGAGGTAGTAGTGGTGTACTTTTGGTGCTGTGGTAGTAGTGTTGGACTAGTTGTGGTGTAGTAGTAGTGGTGTGGTAGTAGCGGTGTACTAGTTGTAGTATAGTGGTAGTGGTGTACTAGTTGTGGTATGGTAGTATTGGTGTACTAGTAGTGGAGTACTAGTGGTGGTGTACTTTTTCTGGTGTGGTAGTATTGGTGTACTAGTTGTGGTTTACAAGATGTGGTGTGTTAGTAGTGGTGTAATAGTAGTGTTGTACTAGTTGTGGTGTACTAGTTATGGTGTTGTAGTAATCGTGTACTAGTTGTAGTATGAGAGTAGTGGTCTACTAGTTGTGGTATGGTAGTATTGGTGTACTAGTAGTGGAGTACTAGTGGTGGTGTACTTTTTCTGGTGTGGTAGTATTGGTGTACTAGTGGTGGTTTACAAGGTGTGGTGTGTAAGTAGTAGTGTAATAGTAGTGGTGTACTAGTTGTGGTGTGGTAGTAGTGGTGTACTAAATATGACGAACTAGTTGTTCTGTGGTATTTGTGGTATACTAGTTGTTGTGTAGTAGTAGTGGTGTAATAGTTGAGGTGTGGTAGTAGTCGTGTACTATATGTGGTGTGTTAGTTGTGGTGTGGTAGTAGTGGAGTACTAAATGTGGTGTACTAGTTGTTGTGTGGTAGTTGTGGTGTATTAGTTGTTGTGTGGTAGTAGTGGTGTAATAGTTGAGGTGTTGTAGTAGTGGTGTACTATATGTGGTTTACTAGTTGTGGTGTGGTAGTTGTAATGTGGTAGTTGTGGTGTGGTAGTTGTGGTGTGGTAGTTTTGGTGAGGTAGTAGTGGTGTATTAGTTATGTTGCTGTAGTGGTGGTGTACAAGTTGGGGTGAATTATTAGTGGTTTTCTAATGGTGGTGTGTTAGTAGTTGTGTACTAGTTGTGGTTTGGTAAAAGTGGTGTAGTAATGGTGGTGACGAAGTAGTGGTGTACTAGTTGCGGTGTGGTAGTAGTGGTGTACTAGTTGTAGTGTGGTAGTAGTGGTGTACTAGTTGTAGTGTGGTAGTAGTGGTGTACTAGTTGTAGTGTGGCAGTAGCGGTGACTAGTTCTGGTGTGGTAGTAGTGGTGAACTAGTTTTGATGTGGTTGTAGTTACGTGCTAATTGTGGTGTTGGTGTACTAGTTGTGGTGTGGTAGTAGTGGTGTACTAGTTTTTGTGTACAAGGTGTGGTGTGGAAGTAGTGGTGTACTAGTGATCGTGAGATAGTAGTGGTGTACTAGAGGTGATGAGGTAGTAGTCTTGTACTAGTGGTGGTGTGGTAGTAGTGGTGTACTAGTTGTGGTGTGGTAGTAGTGGTGTACTAGTTGTGGTGTGGTAGTAGTGGTGTACTAGTTGTGGTGTGGTAGTAGTGGTGTACTAGTTGTGGTGTGGTAGTAATGGTGTACTATTTGTGGTGTTGTAGTAATGGTGTATTAGTTGTGGTGTGGTAGTAGCGGTGTACTAGTTTTAGTATGCTAGTAGTGGTTTACAAGTTGTAGTGTGGTAGTAGTGGTGTACTAGTTCTGGTGTGGTAGTAGTGGTGTACTAGTCCTGGTGTGGTAGTAGTTGAGTACTAGTTGTGGTGTCGTAGTAGTTGTGTACAAGTTGTGGAGTGGTAGTAGTGGTGTAGTAGTAGTGGTGTACTAGTTGTAGTGTGGTAGTAGTGGTGTACCACTTGTGGTGTGGTAGTAGTAGTGTACTAGTTGTGGTGTGGTAGAAGTGGTGTACTCGTAACGGTGTGGTAGTAGTAGTGTAGTAGTGGGGTACTAGTTGTGGTGAGGTAGTTGTGGTGTATTAGTTATGGTGTTTAGTAGTGGTGTACTAGTGGTTGTGTGGTAGTAGTGGTGAACAGGTGATGGTGTGGTAGTAGTGGTGTACTAGTGGTGTGGTAGTTGAGGTGTACTAGTTGTGGTGTGGTAGTAGTGGTGTACTAGATGTAGTGTGGAAGTAGTGGTGTACTAGTGATGGTGTGGTAGTAGTGGTGTACTAGTGGTATTGTGGTAGTAGTGGAGTACTTGTTCTTGTGTGGTAGTAGTGGTGTACTAGTGATAGTGTGTTAGTAGTGGTGTACTAGTGGCGGTGTGGTAGTAGTGGTGATCTAGTTGTGGTATGGTAGTAGAGGTGTACTAGTGATGGTGTGGTAGTAGTGATGTACTAGTGATGGTGTGGTAGTAGTGGTATACTAATGATGGTGTGGTAGTAGTGGTGTACTAGTTGTGGTGTGGTAGTAGTGGTGTACTAGTTATGGTGTGGTAGTATTGGTATACTGGTAGTGGTGTACTATTGGTGGCGTACTATTTCTGGTGTGGTAGTAATGGTGTACTAGTGGTGGTCTACAAGTTGTGGTGTGGTAGTAGTGGTGGTCTACAAGTTGTGGTGTAGTAGTAGTGTTGTAATAGTTGTTATTTGGTAGTTGTGGTGTACTTTTGGTGGTGTGCTAGTAGTGTTGTTCTATTGGTGGTGTGGTAGTACTGGTGAACTAGTGGTGGTGTGATAGTAGTGGTGTACTAGTTGTGGTGTGGTAGTAGTGGTGTACAAGTAGTGGTGAGGTAGTAAGTTTGTACTAGTTGTGGTGTGGTAGTAGTGGTGGACTAGTTATGGTGTGGTAGTAGTGGTGTACCAGTTGTGGTGTGGTAGTACTGGTGTACTAGTTGTAGTGTGGTAGTAGTGGTGTACTAGTTGTAGTGTGGTAGTAGTGGTGTACTAGTTGTGGTGTGGTATTAGTGGTGTTCTAGTTGTGATGTAACTAGTAAACCCCTACTACAACACTTGTGGTGTTGTAGTAGTGGTTTACTAGTTGTGGTGTTGAAGAAGTTTTGTACTAGTTGTGGTGTGGTAGTAGTGGTGTACTAGTTGTGATGTACTAGTTATGGTGTGGTAGTTGTGGAGTACTAGTTGTAGTGTGGTAGTTGTGCTGTGATAGCAGTTGTGTACTAGTTATGGTGTGGTAGTTGTGGTGTGGTAATAGTGGTGTACTATTTATGTTGAGTTAGTAGTGGTGTACTAGTAGGGGTGTGGCAGTAGTGGTGTACTAGTTGTTGTAGTAGTGGTGTACTAATCGTGATGTTGTTGTAGTTATGTAATGGTGGTGGTGTACTAATTGTGGTGTGGTAGTTGTGGTGTGGTAGTAGAGGTGTACTAGTTGTGGTGTTGTAATAGTGGTGTACTAGTTGGGGTATATTAGTAGTGGTGTATTACTTGTGGTGTGGTTGTAGTTGTGTACTAGTTGTGGTGTTGTAGTACTGGTGTACGAGTTGTGGTGTGGTAGTAGTGGTGTACAAGTTGTGGTGTGGTAGTAGAGGTGTACTATTTGAGGTTTGGTAGTAGTGGTGTACTAGTTTTGATGTGGAAGTAGTGGTGTACTAGTTGTGGTGTGGTAGTAGTGGTGTACTAGTTGTGGTGTGGTAGTAATGGTGTACTATTTGTGGTGTGGTAGTAATGGTGTATTAGTTGTGGTGTGGTAGTAGCGGTGTACTAGTTTTAGTATGCTAGTAGTGGTTTACTAGTTGTAGTGTGGTAGTAGTGGTGTACTAGTTCTGGTGTGGTAGTAGTGGTGTACTAGTCCTGGTGTGGTAGTAGTTGAGTACTAGTTGTGGTGTACGAGTTGTGGTGTCGTAGTAGTTGTGTACAAGTTGTGGAGTGGTAGTAGTGGTGTAGTAGTAGTAGTGGTGTACTAGTTGTAGTGTGGTAGTAGTGGTGTACCACTTGTGGTGTGGTAGTAGTGGTGTACTAGTTGTGGTGTGGTAGAAGTGGTGTACTCGTAATGGTGTGGTAGTAGTGGTGTAGTAGTGGGGTACTAGTTGTGGTGAGGTAGTTGTGGTGTATTAGTTATGGTGTTTAGTAGTGGTGTACTAGTAGTTCTGTGGTAGTAGTGGTGAACAAGTGATAGGGTGGTAGTAGTGGTGTACTAGTGGTGTGGTAGTTGTAGTGTACTAGTTGTGGTGTGGTAGTAGAGGTGTACTATTTGAGGTGTGGTAGTAGTGATGTACTAGTTTTGATGTGGAAGTAGTGGTGTACTAGTTGTGGTGTGGTAGTAGTGGTGTACTAGTTGTGGTGTGGTAGTAATGGTGTACTATTTGTGGTGTGGTAGTAATGGTGTATTAGTTGTGGTGTGGTAGTAGTGGTGTACTAGTTGTAGTGTGGTAGTAGTGGTGTACCACTTGTGGTGTGGTAGTAGTGGTGTACTAGTTGTGGTGTGGTAGAAGTGGTGTACTCGTAATGGTGTGGTAGTAGTGGTGTAGTAGTGGGGTACTAGTTGTGGTGAGGTAGTTGTGGTGTATTAGTTATGGTGTTTAGTAGTGGTGTACTAGTAGTTGTGTGGTAGTAGTGGTGAACAAGTGATAGGGTGGTAGTAGTGGTGTACTAGTGGTGTGGTAGTTGTGGTGTACTAGTTGTGGTGTGGTAGTAGTCGTGTACTAGATGTGGTGTGGAAGTAGTGGTGTACTAGTGATGGTGTGGTAGTAGTGGTGTACTAGTGGTATTGTGGTAGTAGTGGAGTATTAGTTGTTGTGTGGTAGTAGTGGTGTACTAGTGGTAGTGTGTTAGTAGTGGTGTTCTAGTGGCGGTGTGGTAGTAGTGGTGATCTAGTTGTGGTATGGTATTAGAGGTGTACTAGTGATGGTGTGGTAGTAGTGATGTACTAGTGATGGTGTCGTAGTAGTGGTATACTAATGATGGTGTGGTAGTAGTGGTGTACTACTTGTGGTGTTGTAGTAGTGGTTTATTAGTTGTTATGTGTAAGTAGTGGTGTACAAGTTGTGGTGTTGTAGTTGTGGTGTACTAATGGTGGTGTTGTAGTAGTGATGTACTAGTTGTTGTGTTGTAGTAGTGGTTTACTAGTTGTAGAGTGGTAGTAGTGTCGTACTAATTATGGATTGGTATTAGTGGTGTATTAATCTTGATGTGGTAGTAGTTGTGTACAAGTGGTGGTGAGGTAGTAGGTTTGTACTAGTTGTGATGTGGTAGTAGTGGTGGACTAGTTGTGGTGTGGTAGTAGAGGTGTACTAGTTGTGATGTGGTCGTAGCGGTGTACTAGATATAGTGTGGTAGTAGTGTTGTACTAGTTGTGGTGTGGTAGTAGTGGTGTACTATTCTGGTGTGGCAGTAGTGGTGTACTAGTTGTAGTGTGGTAGTAGTGCTGTACTAGTTGTGATGTATAAAGGTATATGTTCAGAGGTATAAAAGGTATATGTTCAGAGGTATAAAACAGCCATAGAGTTAGTTAGGAGCAAGGGACGAATCCCGATCATATGTGGCATTCTTCCAAGAAAGGGAGTGGGAAATGAATGGATATCGAGGGCACTTGGTGTCAATTGCCGGCTGGAAAGATATTGCAAATCAAATGCAATATCTTTCATAGACAACTGGGAACACTTCTATGGAAGAAATGAAATGTATGCTCGTGATGGGGTGCATCTATCGAGAGCTGGGGTTGTTGCTGTTGCGAACTCGTTAGAAGAAGTGGTTAGAGGTGTTTGTTTGGGTTTAAACTGTTAGTAGATAGAGGTATGGGAATTGATTTGGAGGAAGGAGGTAATAAAAGTATGTGTTTGTGGGAGAAAGGAATTGGCAAAACGATCAGGGAAAGAGAAGGTCCGCAAAATAACAATTCACTTAGGGTATATTACACTAACAGTAGAAGTCTAAGAAATAAAATTAACGAATTAAATGCTCTTGTCTGCACAGAAAAAATAGATATTATTGCACTTACCGAAACGTGGATGAATGTAGAAAATAGAGAACTATTAGCTGAATATCAAATATATGGATTTAAACTATTTCACACAGATAGATATATTAGACGAGGAGGTGGAGTAGCCATATATGTTAGGGACAATTTGAAATGTAGTCTCAAAGAGGGAATCAAAACAGAGCCACACACAGAAACTATTTGGATTGAATTAAACGAAAAAGCTAATAATATTATAATAGGAGTAATATATAGGCCACCAAATTTAGACAGAATGGAAGCAAAGCATCTATGGGATGAAATATCTAGAGCATCTAGATCTAACAGTATTTATGTCATGGGTGACTTTAATTTTAGCGGAATAAACTGGTTGAACAAAACAGGGAATAGTGAAGCAGAAGATTTTCTAGAATTAATTGACGATTGCTTTCTTACGCAACACATTAAGGAACCAACACGGGAAAATAATATTTTAGATTTAGTGTTAACTAACAGGGAAACGCAAATTAATGACATCGAAATAGGGAGTGAGCTAGGGAGCAGTGATCACAAAGAAATCAGATTTAGCATAGAATGGAATAGACCAGTAGGAGAAAATTCTGTTAAAGTGCCAGATTTTCGAAAAGCTGATTTTAATAGCCTAAGAAATTTTTTGGGTCAAATTGATTGGAAAGTCTTGGGTATGGGGTGTGGGCCGGTCTTGGAGCGAGACATGAACCCAGCGATAGGTGACTTAAATGGGGATTTCGATGTGGATTCAATATATAACTTATTTAAGAATATTCTAAACAAAGCACAGGAACGTAGTATACCATACAAATTGAATAGATCGAATACTAATGACCCAAAGTGGATAACAAAGAATTTGAAGAACCTTATAGGTAAAAAGAGAGCTTGGTACAAAAGGATTAAAAATGGGGAGGTCACTTTAGAACAGGAATTCGTACAACTGGTTAGAAATGTTAAAAAAGAGATAAGGAAAGCAAAAAGAAACTATGAAGTTCGCATAGCAGGGCAAGCAAAGACAAATCCTAAAGGGTTTTTTCAGTTATATCGTACCAAGACTAGGGAAAGGATAGGTCCATTAAAAACTGAGACAGGTCAAATAACAGATAGTGATGAAGAGATGAGTAGTATTTTTAATAAATATTTTGTATCTGTATTTACTAAAGAGGAACTTAACAATATGCCTTCAGCCGAACAAGTCTATGTGGGTGGGGACGAGGACAGGTTGACGAGTTTAGCTGTTACCAGGGAGGATGTTCTTAAACAAATAGTAAAACTCAAACCAAACAAATCCCCAGGGCCGGATGAAGTGTTTGCCAGGGTGCTTAAAGAATGCAAAGAGGAGCTTTGTGACCCACTGTCAACCATATTTAATAAATCAATAGAGTCAGGCAGAGTGCCAGAGTTTTGGAAAGTTGCTAATGTGATACCAGTTTTTAAGAAAGGAGATAGATCACTTGCGTCTAACTATCGACCAATTAGCCTAACGTCTATTGTGGGAAAGTTACTCGAATCTATAATAGCAAATAAAATTCGTCTTCATCTTGAAAAACATAAATTAATAATTGAGTCGCAACATGGTTTTATAAATGGCCGTTCATGTTTAACAAATTTGTTATCTTTTTATTCTAGCATTGTTGAGGCAGTTGATAGTGGTAAGGATTGCGATGTTGTATACCTTGACTTTAGCAAAGCTTTTGATACAGTGCCACATGAAAGACTGATTAAAAAGATAGAGTCTCATGGTATTGGGGGTGCTATATTAAGCTGGATTAGGGCATGGCTATACCAAAGGAAACAGAGAGTTAGTATAAATGGAATCAAGTCAGAGTGGGAAAATGTTGTAAGTGGAGTGCCTCAAGGCTCTGTCCTGGGACCTCTGTTGTTTATAATATATATAAATGATTTAGATTCAGGTTTGAGTAGCAACATTTGCAAATTTGCCGATGATACGAAAATCGGTAGGGAAATTAATTCGGAGGAGGACTCACTATCACTTCAAGTTGATCTAGATAGGGTTTTGAAATGGTCAAAGGATTGGCAGATGCAGTTTAATGCTGATAAATGTAAAGTTCTGAGGTTAGGTAATGATGATAGAGTTACAAGATACGAGCTAGATGGTGTTGTGATTGCGAAGTCGGATTGCGAAAGGGATCTGGGAGTTATGATTAGTAAGAATTTAAAACAAAAGGATCAATGCATAAATGTTCGTAATAAGGCAAATCGGACACTTGGATTTATTAATCGCAGCGTTAGTAACAAGACACCTGGTGTGGTTCTCAAGCTATATCTTGCTCTAGTTAGGCCCCATTTAGATTATGCAGTTCAGTTTTGGTCGCCATATTATAGAATGGATATAAATTCACTTGAACGTGTCCAGCGTAGGATGACTAAGTTAATTCCCCAAATTAGAAATCTTTCATATGAAGAAAGATTAACAAAGCTTAAGTTGCATTCACTGGAAAGGCGAAGAGTTAGGGGTGACATGATAGAGGTTTACAAGTGGATGAATGGACATAACATAAGAACATAAGAACATAAGAACAAAGGTAACTGCAGAAGGCCTATTGGCCCATACGAGGCAGCTCCTATTCTATAACATAAGAACAAAGGTAACTGCAGAAGGCCTATTGGCCTATTGGGTGGTTATTGGCCCATATAACCACCCAATCCCACTCATATACTTGTCCAACCCGTGCTTGAAACAATCGAGGGACCCCACCTCCACAATGTTACGCGGCAATTGGTTCCACAAATCAACAACCCTGTTACTGAACCAGTATTTACCCAAGTCTTTCCTAAATCTAAACTTATCCAATTTATATCCATTGTTTCGTGTTCTGTCCTGTGTTGATACTTTTAATACCCTATTAATATCCCCCCGGTTATGTCCATTCATCCACTTGTAAACCTCTATCATGTCACCCCTAACTCTTCGCCTTTCCAGTGAATGCAACTTAAGCTTTGTTAATCTTTCTTCATATGAAAGATTTCTAATTTGGGGAATTAACTTAGTCATCCTACGCTGGACACGTTCAAGTGAATTTAATTTACCGGGGGGGATATTAATAGGGTATTAAAAGTATCAACACAGGACAGAACACGAAACAATGGGTATAAATTGGATAAGTTTAGATTTAGGAAAGACTTGGGTAAATACTGGTTCAGTAACAGGGTTGTTGATTTGTGGAACCAATTGCCGCGTAACATTGTGGAGGTGGGGTCCCTCGATTGTTTCAAGCACGGGTTGGACAAGTATATGAGTGGGATTGGGTGGTTATAGAATAGGAGCTGCCTCGTATGGGCCAATAGGCCTTCTGCAGTTACCTTTGTTCTTGTGTTCTTATGTTCTTATGTACTAGTTGTGGTGTTGTAGTAGTGGTGTACTAGTTGTTGTGTTGTAGTATTGGTGTACTAGTTGTAGTGTGATAGTAGTGGTGTACTAGTTGTGGTGTACTAGTTATGTTGTGGCAGTAGTCGTTTACTAGTGTGGTGTGGTAGTTGTGAAGTGGTAGTAGTGGTGTACTAGTTATGGTGTGGTAGATGTAGTGTGGTAGTAGTTGTGTACTAGTTGTAGTGTCTTTGTAGTGGTGTACTATTTGTAGTGTGGTAGTAGTGGTGTACTAGTTCTGGTGTGGTAGTAGTGGTGTACTAGTTGTGGTGTGGTAGTAGTGGTGTACTAGTTGTGATGTACTAGTTGTGGTGTTGTAATAGTGGTGTATTAGTTGTTTTGTTGTAGTAGTGGTGTACTAGTTGTGGTGTGGTAGTAGTGGTGTGGTAGTAGTGATGTACTAGTTGTTGTGTACTAGTTATGGTGTGGTAGTAGTAGTGTACTAGTTGTGGTGTGGTAGTTGTGGTGTGGTAGTAGTGGTGTACTAGTTATGGTGTGGTAGTTGTGGTGTGGTAGTAGTGGTGTACTATTTATAGTGTGATAGTAGTGGTACTCACCTAGTACTCACCTAGTTGTGTTTGCTGGGGTTGAGCTCTGGCTCTTTGGTCCCTCCTCTCAACCGTCAATCAACGGGTGTACAGATTCCTGAGCCTATCGGGCTCTATCATATCTACACTTGAAACTGTGTATGGAGTCAGCCTCCACAACATCACCCCCTAATCCATTCCATTTGTCAACCACTCTAACACTAAAAAAGTTCTTTCTAATATCTCTGTGGCTCATTTGGGCACTCAGTTTCCACCTGTGTCCCCGTGTGCGTGTTCCCCTTGTGTTAAACAGACTGTCTTTATCTACCCTATCAATTCCCATGTACTGTAGTTGTACTACGGTGTACTAGTAGTTGTGTGCCAGTAGTGGTGTACTAGTTGTGTTGTAGTAGGAGTGGTGTACTAGTCGTGGTGTTGTTGTAGTTGTGTAATGGTGGTGGTGTAATAATTGTGGTGTGGTAGTTGTGGGGTGGTAGTAGAGGTGTACTAGTTGTGGTGTGGTAGTAGTTGTGTACTAGTTGTGGTGTGGTAGTAGTGGTGCACTACTGGTGGTGAGGTAGTAGTGATGTACTTTTGGTGGTGTACTAGTTGTTGTGTGGTAGTAGTGGTTTGCTAGTTGGTGTGTGGTAGTAGTGGTGTACTAATGGTGGTGTGGTAGTAGTGGTGTACTAGTTGTTGTGTTGTACTAGTGGTGTACTAGTTGTGGTGTGGTAGTAGTGGTGTACTAGTTGTGGTGTGGTAGTAGTGTTATAAAAGTTGTGGTGTACTAGTTATGGTGTTGTAGTAATCGTGTACTAGTTGTGGTATGATAGTAGTGGTGTACCACTTGTGGTATGGTAGTATTGGTGTACTAGTAGTGGTGTACGTTTTCTGGTATGGTAGTATTGGTGTACTAGTAGTGGTTTAAAAGGTGTGGTGTGGTGGTAGTAGTGTACTAGTTGTGGTGTGGTAGTAGTGGTGTACTAGTCGTGGTGTACTAGTTGTGGTTTCGCAGTTGAGGTGTACTAGTTGTGGTATGGAGGTTGAGGTGTACTTGTTGTGGTGTGGTAGTAATAGTGTACTAGTGGTGTGGAAGTAGTGGTGTACCAGTTTTGGTGTGGCAGTAGTGGTGAACTAGTTGTGGTGAGGTAGTAGTGGTGTACTAGTTGTGGAGTGGTAGTAGTGGTGTACTAGTTGTAGTGTGGTAGTATTAGTGTACTTGAAGTTGTGTACTATTGGTGGTGTACTATTTCTGGTATGGTATTAATGATGTACTAGTGGTGGTCTACAATTTTGGTTTTGGTAGTAGTGTTGTACTAGTTGTGATTTGGTAGTAGTGGTGCACTTTTGGTGGTGTGCGAGTAGTGTTGTTCTAGTGGTGGTGTGGTTATAGTGTTGAACTACTGTTGGTGTGGTAGTTGTTGTGTACTAGTTGAGGTGTGGTAGTAGTGGTGTATAAGTGGTGGTGAGTTAGTAGGTTTGTACTAGTTGTGGTGTGGTAGTTGTGGTGTACTAGATGTGGTGTGGTAGTAGTTGTGTACTAGTTATAGTGTGGTAGTAGTGGTGTACTAGTTGTAGTGTGGTAGTAGTGGTGTACTAGTTCTGGTGTGGTAGTAGTGATGTACTAGTTGTGGTGTGGTAGTAGTGGTGTACTAGTTGTGGTGTATTAGTTGTGTTTTTGTAGTAGTGATGTAATAGTTGTGCTGTGGTAGTACATAAGAACAAAGGTAACTGCAGAAGGCCTATTGGCCCATACGAGGCAGCTCCTATTCTATAACCACCCAATCCCACTCATATACTTGTCCAACCCGCGCTTGAAACAATCGAGGGACACCACCTCCATCACGTTACGCGGCAATTGGTTCCACAAATCAACTACCATGTTACTGAACCAGTATTTACCCAAGTCTTTCCTAAATCTAAACTTATCCAATTTATACCCATTGTTTCGTGTTCTGTCTTGTGTTGATATTTTTAATACCCTATTAATATCCCCCCTGTTTTGTCCATTCATCCACTTGTAAACCTCAATCATGTCACCCCTAACTCTTCGCCTTTCCAGTGAATGCATCTTAAGCTTTGTCGCAAAAGGGAAGTCATGGTCACTGGGGGTATGTATACTGCAACTGTGTTGTAACTTAACTTGAACAGTAACCATACCACCCAACTCCGAACCTTCCTATTTTTTTTTTTCTAAATTACACTATATTTCCTGAGCACTCAATACTTGACTGAACATTAGATATTGATGCTTAACCACTTCTCAGTTAAGAGAAGCATCGAGAAGTAACCACTTCTCGATGCTAGCCCACTTCTCCTTGGAGCTGCTCAAGCATTAGTTCAATCCTGCTACTCATAACTGGCTGACCTTTCTTAGTTTTCTGATTTAATTTTTTATAGCGTTGCAATCTCTTCTCTTTGTGCTTTCTCTTTGCTTCCTCAATTTCTTTTTTTTTCTTGTAGCTGAATCCTCTTTTATTTTTTCTATTTCTGAAATTTTCTTATGGTATTCTGCTCTAGCACGCTGCCAACTATTCAACCTCTTCTTCGGAAATTCTTGAGAAGAGGCAGGCTGTCCAGCATCAGTAATTTCTTCTGTCAGTGTATTACTTACACTTTCAAGATCCAAATTTCCAAATTTATCTTTTTTAGTAGTGGTGTACTAGTTGTTGTGTACTAGTTATGGTGTGGTAGTAGAAGTGTACTAGTTGTGGTGTGGTAGTTGTGGTGTACTAGTTATTGCGTTAACTAGTTAACAAGACACCTGGTGTGGTTCTCAAGCTATATCTTGCTCTAGTTAGGCCCCATTTAGATTATGCAGTTCAGTTTTGGTCGCCATATTATAGAATGGATATAAATTCACTTGAACGTGTCCAGTGTAGGATGACTTAGTTAGTTCCCCAAATTAGAAATCTTTCATATGATGAAAGATTAACAAAGTTTAAGTTGTATTCACTGGAAAGGCAAAGAGTTAGGGGTGACATGATAGAGGTTTACAAGTGGGTGAATGGACATAACAAAGGGGATATTAATAGGGTATTAAAAGTGTAGCGAGTAGATTATCCCAATAATATACTCGCTCCAAATGCTTTGTTAATATTCCTGTCAACCTTTGGAGATGAATGAGGTGAGGCGTTGCCCGGGCATATAAGCAGCAGGATAGCAAACATTAACCAGAGTTTACTTTCAAGTGTGGTCTAGAGCAGACACTTGCGAGATACTGTACCAACGCTCAGTGCGCTCAACTCACACCAACGTATCACCTGTGTACTTCTGTATATTCGACCAAATATATATATAGTATCTTAGTGTCTGTGTTTATTTGTCACCATACTTTACGTAACAATAGAACCGTTACATTGGTGACCCCAGAGAGTTTCGACGATACCCAGCCCAGCGACGATACCCACGATGGACTACAACATGGACTCTCACTGGACCTCCACTGCTGCTGCTTGCTGTGGACCGCAGCCACCTGTCATGGAACGTTGCCAACACCCTTGCCACAGCTATGATTTTCATCTCGATCATCTCTGCATTTTCATCTACTACGGCTTGCTGCTCCACGATCACTACTCACTCATCTGGCAGCTTCATCAGTAACTACATAATGTGTGATCTACAGCCTGTCCTGCCGACTCTCCGTCGCTGCCAGGGCACTGCTTGTTCTACAGGGGCGCCCACGAAAGCTGCTCTTTCGTCAGATTCATCTTCACGTTCACTGCATTCTGATACTCTGCCGACTCAAGCACTTTGCGCAGTACAGGACTTACAGCTTGCGTTTCCGACTCTTCGTCGCCTCCAGGACAATTCAGCTCTAGCAGTGATTCCCTCGTTGTCCTAACTACGTGCCTACATTACCTCCTAATGTCCTGGTGCCCGAGCCCATCCGCCCCGGATCTAAATGCTCCACCAGCGACCCAAGGACGCAACAATTATGCACATTCTTCTCTCCTGCTACACCGAGCTTGTCCACACACTGCCTACATCTTTTGGTACCAGACTACAATTTCCACAGTCAACAATGTAGTACTCGGCGTGTACAGTCCTAATCAACCCAAAACGTTACAGCTTCGACACTGAGCAGACAGAGAGCAGACAGCAGACTACGACCGCATCGAGCCGCCACGCTCTCGCTCCCCGAGTTTAGACACTCACAATTCTCAATCGAGCCGCCACGCTCTCCCACATAGAGCTCCACGTCTCCGGCCTCACTCAGCTCTCTGCTCTGCTCCAGGCTTCGTCTCAACGTCTGCGACACTGCTAAAATCCAGAGACACATCCGCCGACTACGCAGTTCACTTTTCGACCCCAATTACCAGCCGCACCACAACCTGATCCTACGACGACGGACGATCCTGTACGTGCGACCTCCCACCCTACGACCCCAGTTAGATGACATCAGCGAAGAGGAGGAAGTTAACTTTGATGGTTATGTAACGCGAGCAGGGCGTACAATTCACCTACCAGCTAAGTTCCTTGATCAAGTATTTTTCCTTTCATCCCCTGGGAGGGGGAGTTCTGTAGCGAGTAGATTATCCCAATAATATACTCGCTCCAAATGCTTTGTTAATATTCCTGTCAACCTTTGGAGATGAATGAGGTGAGGCGTTGCCCGGGCATATAAGCAGCAGGATAGCAAACATTAACCAGAGTTTACTTTCAAGTGTGGTCTAGAGCAGACACTTGCGAGATACTGTACCAACGCTCAGTGCGCTCAACTCACACCAACGTATCACCTGTGTACTTCTGTATATTCGACCAAATATATATATAGTATCTTAGTGTCTGTGTTTATTTGTCACCATACTTTACGTAACAATAGAACCGTTACAAAAGTATCAACACAAGACAGAACACGAAACAATGGGTATAAATTGGATAAGTTTAGATTTAGGAAAGACTTGGGTAAATACTGGTTCAGTAACAGGGTTGTTGATTTGTGGAACCAATTACCGCGTAACGTGCTGGAGGTGGGGTCCCTCGATTGTTTCAAGCGCGGGTTGGACAAGTATGTGAGTGGGATTGAAATTGAAATAAGTATATTGAGGTAAAATACACACAAAGGGATGAGGTAGCTCAAGCTATTCTCACCTCATTCAGTACAACGTGTTAATATATACATAGACACACATCACAAATAAACATATTACCAAACATTCTGAGAGGTAAACATATACATTTCCTCATTCACAAGTAGTATGGTATCAGACGTACACACAAATACTTTTATGACCTAGGTATACTATATAGACAATTTGCAAGACACCTGCAGATAATTCAACAAAATATTACAATCTTGGTGCAAAATTCTTATATCTCTCAAGAATATCATCAACCTTTCCGTTGTGACACATCCAGGCTATTTGTTCAGGATCAGTCCTTATCTCAGTGTTTCTATATACATTAATCAACGGACAATCAAGAACATAATGGGCCAGGGTGTGAGACCTTAACATACCACATAGTTTACACTTCGTGTCATTATCATGAACATCTATCCCATATTCCCAGTAATATTGGGTGGTTATAAATAGGAGCTGCCTCGTATGGGCCAGTAGGCCTTCTGCAGTTGCCTTTGTTCTTATGTTCTTATGTATGGTAGTTGTGGTGTGGTAGTAGTGGTGTACTATTTATAGTGTGATAGTAGTGGTGCACTAGTAATTGTGTGGCAGTAGTGGTGTACTAGTTGTGGTGTGGTAGTGGTGTACTAGAGGTGATGTGGTAGTAGTGGTGTACTAGTTGTGGTGTGGTAGTAGTAGTGTACTACTTGTAGAGTGGTAGTAGTCGTGTACTAGTGGTGATGTGGTAGTGGTGGTGTACTAGTTGTGTTGTGGTAGTAGTGGTGTACTGCTTGTAGAGTGGTAGTAGCGGTGTACTAGTGGTGGAGTGGTAGTAGTGGTATACTTTTGGTGATGTGGTAGTAGTGGTGTTTTAGTGGTGATGTGGTAATAGTGGTGTACTAGTTGTGCAGTGGTAGTAGTAGTATACTGGTAGTGGTATAGCTGTGATGGTGTACTAGTTGTCGTGTACTAGTTGGCGTGTACGATTTGTAGTGTGGTAGTAGTGGTGTACTTATGATGGTGTGGTACTAGTGGTGTACTAGTGATGGTGTGGTAGTAGTGGTGTACTAGTGGTGTGGTAATAATGGTGTACTATTTTGTTGTGGTAGTAGTGGTGTACTAGTTGTGATGTGGTAGTAGTGGTGTACTAGTTATGGTGTGGTAGTAGTGTTGCACTAGTTGTGGTGTGGTGGTATTGGTGTACTAGTAGTAGTGTACTATTGGTGGTGTACTATTTCTGGTGTGGTACTAGTGGTGGTCTACAAGTTGTGGTGTGGTATAGTGGTGATTTGGTAGTAGTGATGTACTAGTAGTGGTGTGCTACTAATGGTGTACTAGTGGTGTTGTGGAAGTAGTGGTGTACTAGCTGTGGTGTGGTAGTAGTGGTGTACAAGTGCTGGTGAGGTAGTAGGTTTGTACTAGTTGTGGTGTGGTAGTAATGGTGGAGAAGTTGTGGTGTTGTAGTAGTGGTGTGGTAGTAGTAGTGTACTAGTTGTAGTGTGGAAGTAGTGTGGTAGTAGTGGTGTACTAGTTGTGGTGTTGTAGAAGTGGTGTATTAGGTGTGATGTACTAGTTGTGGTGTTGTAGCAGTGGTGTACTAGTTGTAATGTTGTAGTAGTGGTGAACTAGTTGTGGTGTGGTATTAAGAACATAAGAACAAAGGTAACTGCAGAAGGCCTATTGGCCCATACGAGGCAGCTCCTATTCTATAACCACCCAATCCCACTCATATACTTGTCCAACCCGCGCTTGAAACAATCGAGGGACCCCACCTCCACCACGTTACGCGGCAATTGGTTCCACAAATCTACAACCCTGTTACTGAACCAGTATTTACCCAAGTCTTTCCTAAATCTAAACTTATCCAATTTATACCCATTGTTTCGTGTTCTGTCCTGTGTTGATACTTTTAATGCCCTATTAATATCCCCCTTGTTATGTCCATTCACCCACTTGTAAACCTCTATCATGTCGCCCCTAACTCTTCGCCTTTCCAGTGAATGCAACTTAAGCTTTGTTAATCTTTCTTCATATGAAAGATTTCTAATTTGGGGAATTAACTTAGTCATCCTACGCTGGACACGTTCAAGTGAATTTATATCCATTCTATAATATGGCGACCAAAACTGAACTGCATAATCTAAATGGGGCCTAACTAGAGCAAGATATAGCTTGAGAACCACACCAGGTGTCTTGTTACTAACGCTGCGATTAATAAATCCAAGTGTCCGATTTGCCTTATTACGAACATTTATGCATTGATCCTTTTGTTTTAAGAACATAAGAACAAAGGTAACTGCAGAAGGCCTATTGGCCCATACGAGGCAGCTCCTATTCTATAACCACCCAATCCCACTCATATACTTGTCCAACCCGTGCTTGAAACAATCGAGGGACCCCACCTCCACAATGTTACGCGGCAATTGGTTCCACAAATCAACAACCCTGTTACTGAACCAGTATTTACCCAAGTCTTTCCTAAATCTAAACTTATCCAATTTATATCCATTGTTTCGTGTTCTGTCCTGTGTTGATACTTTTAATACCCTATTAATATCCCCCCCGGTTATGTCCATTCATCCACTTGTAAACCTCTATCATGTCACCCCTAACTCTTCGCCTTTCCAGTGAATGCAACTTAAGCTTTGTTAATCTTTCTTCATATGAAAGATTTCTAATTTGGGGAATTAACTTAGTCATCCTACGCTGGACACGTTCAAGTGAATTTATATCCATTCTATAATATGGCGACCAAAACTGAACTGCATAATCTAAATGGGGCCTAACTAGAGCAAGATATAGCTTGAGAACCACACCAGGTGTCTTGTTACTAACGCTGCGATTAATAAATCCAAGTGTCCGATTTGCCTTATTACGAACATTTATGCATTGATCCTTTTGTTTTAAATTCTTACTAATCATAACTCCCAGATCCCTTTCGCAATCCGACTTCGCAATCACAACACCATCTAGCTCGTATCTTGTAACTCTATCATCATTACCTAACCTCAGAACTTTACATTTATCAGCATTAAACTGCATCTGCCAATCCTTTGACCATTTCAAAACCCTATCTAGATCAACTTGAAGTGATAGTGAGTCCTCCTCCGAATTAATTTCCCTCCTCCTCCGAATTAATTTCCCGAATTAATTAGTTTTAAATTCTTACTAATCATAACTCCCAGATCCCTTTCGCAATCCGACTTCGCAATCACAACACCATCTAGCTCGTATCTTGTAACTCTATCATCATTACCTAACCTCAGAACTTTACATTTATCAGCATTAAACTGCATCTGCCAATCCTTTGACCATTTCAAAACCCTATCTAGATCAACTTGAAGTGATAGTGAGTCCTCCTCCGAATTAATTTCCCTACCGATTTTCGTATCATCGGCAAATTTGCAAATGTTGCTACTCAAACCTGAATCTAAATCATTTATATATATTATAAACAACAGAGGTCCCAGGACAGAGCCTTGAGGCACTCCACTTACAACATTTTCCCACTCTGACTTGATTCATAAGAACATAAGAATAAAGGTAACTGCAGAAGGCCTATTGGCCCATACGAGGCAGCTCCTATTCTATAACTACCCAATCCCACTCATATACTTGTCCAACCCGTGCTTGAAACAATCGAGGGACCCCACCTCCACAATGTTACGCGGCAATTGGTTCCACAAATCAACAACCCTGTTACTGAACCAGTATTTACCCAAGTCTTTCCTAAATCTAAACTTATCCAATTTATATCCATTGTTTCGTGTTCTGTCCTGTGTTGATACTTTTAATACCCTGTTAATATCCCCCCGGTTATGTCCATTCATCCACTTGTAAACCTCTATCATGTCACCCCTAACTCTTCGCCTTTCCAGTGAATGCAACTTAAGCTTTGTTAATCTTTCTTCATATGAAAGATTTCTAATTTGGGGAATTAACTTAGTCATCCTACGCTGGACACGTTCAAGTGAATTTATATCCATTCTATAATATGGCGACCAAAACTGAACTGCATAATCTAAATGGGGCCTAACTAGAGCAAGATATAGCTTGAGAACCACACCAGGTGTCTTGTTACTAACGCTGCGATTAATAAATCCAAGTGTCCGATTTGCCTTATTACGAACATTTATGCATTGATCCTTTTGTTTTAAATTCTTACTAATCATAACTCCCAGATCCCTTTCGCAATCCGACTTCGCAATCACAACACCATCTAGCTCGTATCTTGTAACTCTATCATCATTACCTAACCTCAGAACTTTACATTTATCAGCATTAAACTGCATCTGCCAATCCTTTGACCATTTCAAAACCCTATCTAGATCAACTTGAAGTGATAGTGAGTCCTCCTCCGAATTAATTTCCCTACCGATTTTCGTATCATCGGCAAATTTGCAAATGTTGCTACTCAAACCTGAATCTAAATCATTTATATATATTATAAACAACAGAGGTCCCAGGACAGAGCCTTGAGGCACTCCACTTACAACATTTTCCCACTCTGACTTGATTCCATTTATACTAACTCTCTGTTTCCTTTGGTATAGCCATGCCCTAATCCAGCTTAATATAGCACCCCCAATACCATGAAACTCTATTTTTTTAATCAGTCTTTCATGTGGCACTGTATCAAAAGCTTTGCTAAAGTCAAGGTATACAACATCGCAATCCTTACCACTATCAACTGCCTCAACAATGCTAGAATAAAAAGATAACAAATTTGTTAAACATGAACGGCCATTTATAAAACCATGTTGCGACTCAATTATTAATTTATGTTTTTCAAGATGAAGACGAATTTTATTTGCTATTATAGATTCGAGTAACTTTCCCACAATAGACGTTAGGCTAATTGGTCGATAGTTAGACGCAAGTGATCTATCTCCTTTCTTAAAAACTGGTATCACATTAGCAACTTTCCAAAACTCTGGCACTCTGCCTGACTCTATTGATTTATTAAATATGGTTGACAGTGGGTCACAAAGCTCCTCTTTGCATTCTTTAAGCACCCTAGCAAACACTTCATCCGGCCCTGGGGATTTGTTTGGTTTGAGTTTTACTATTTGTTTAAGAACATCCTCCCTGGTAACTGCTAAACTCGTCAACCTGTCCTCGTCCCCACCCACATAGACTTGTTCGGCTGAAGGCATATTGTTAAGTTCCTCTTTAGTAAATACAGATACAAAATATTTATTAAAAATACTACTCATCTCTTCATCACTATCTGTTATTTGACCTGTCTCAGTTTTTAATGGACCTATCCTTTCCCTAGTCTTAGTACGATATAACTGAAAAAACCCTTTAGGATTTAAGAACATAAGAACATAAGAACAAAGGTAACTGCAGAAGGCCTATTGGCCCATACGAGGCAGCTCCTATTCTATAACCACCCAATCCCACTCATATACTTGTCCAACCCGTGCTTGAAACAATCGAGGGACCCCACCTCCACAATGTTACGCGGCAATTGGTTCCACAAATCAACAACCCTGTTACTGAACCAGTATTTACCCAAGTCTTTCCTAAATCTAAACTTATCCAATTTATATCCATTGTTTCGTGTTCTGTCCTGTGTTGATACTTTTAATACCCTATTAATATCCCCCCGGTTATGTCCATTCATCCACTTGTAAACCTCTATCATGTCACCCCTAACTCTTCGCCTTTCCAGTGAATGCAACTTAAGCTTTGTTAATCTTTCTTCATATGAAAGATTTCTAATTTGGGGAATTAACTTAGTCATCCTACGCTGGACACGTTCAAGTGAATTTATATCCATTCTATAATATGGCGACCAAAACTGAACTGCATAATCTAAATGGGGCCTAACTAGAGCAAGATATAGCTTGAGAACCACACCAGGTGTCTTGTTACTAACGCTGCGATTAATAAATCCAAGTGTCCGATTTGCCTTATTACGAACATTTATGCATTGATCCTTTTGTTTTAAATTCTTACTAATCATAACTCCCAGATCCCTTTCGCAATCCGACTTCGCAATCACAACACCATCTAGCTCGTATCTTGTAACTCTATCATCATTACCTAACCTCAGAACTTTACATTTATCAGCATTAAACTGCATCTGCCAATCCTTTGACCATTTCAAAACCCTATCTAGATCAACTTGAAGTGATAGTGAGTCCTCCTCCGAATTAATTTCCCTACCGATTTTCGTATCATCGGCAAATTTGCAAATGTTGCTACTCAAACCTGAATCTAAATCATTTATATATATTATAAACAACAGAGGTCCCAGGACAGAGCCTTGAGGCACTCCACTTACAACATTTTCCCACTCTGACTTGATTCCATTTATACTAACTCTCTGTTTCCTTTGGTATAGCCATGCCCTAATCCAGCTTAATATAGCACCCCCAATACCATGAGACTCTATTTTTTTAATCAGTCTTTCATGTGGCACTGTATCAAAAGCTTTGCTAAAGTCAAGGTATACAACATCGCAATCCTTACCACTATCAACTGCCTCAACAATGCTAGAATAAAAAGATAACAAATTTGTTAAACATGAACGGCCATTTATAAAACCATGTTGCGACTCAATTATTAATTTATGTTTTTCAAGATGAAGACGAATTTTATTTGCTATTATAGATTCGAGTAACTTTCCCACAATAGACGTTAGGCTAATTGGTCGATAGTTAGACGCAAGTGATCTATCTCCTTTCTTAAAAACTGGTATCACATTAGCAACTTTCCAAAACTCTGGCACTCTGCCTGACTCTATTGATTTATTAAATATGGTTGACAGTGGGTCACAAAGCTCCTCTTTGCATTCTTTAAGCACCCTAGCAAACACTTCATCCGGCCCTGGGGATTTGTTTGGTTTGAGTTTTACTATTTGTTTAAGAACATCCTCCCTGGTAACTGCTAAACTCGTCAACCTGTCCTCGTCCCCACCCACATAGACTTGTTCGGCTGAAGGCATATTGTTAAGTTCCTCTTTAGTAAATACAGATACAAAATATTTATTAAAAATACTACTCATCTCTTCATCACTATCTGTTATTTGACCTGTCTCAGTTTTTAATGGACCTATCCTTTCCCTAGTCTTAGTACGATATAACTGAAAAAACCCTTTAGGATTTGTCTTTGCTTGCCCTGCTATGCGAACTTCATAGTTTCTTTTTGCTTTCCTTATCTCTTTTTTAACATTTCTAACCAGTTGTACGAATTCCTGTTCTAAAGTGACCTCCCCATTTTTAATCCTTTTGTACCAAGCTCTCTTTTTACCTATAAGGTTCTTCAAATTCTTTGTTATCCACTTTGGGTCATTAGTATACGATCTATTCAATTTGTATGGTATACTACGTTCCTGTGCTTTGTTTAGAATATTCTTAAATAAGTTATATATTGAATCCACATCGAAATCCCCATTTAAGTCACCTATCGCTGGGTTCATGTCTCGCTCCAAGACCGGCCCACACCCCATACCCGAGCCTTTCCAATCAATTTGACCCAAAAAATTTCTTAGGCTATTAAAATCAGCTTTTCGAAAATCTGGCACTTTAACAGAATTTTCTCCTACTGGTCTATTCCATTCTATGCTAAATCTGATTTCTTTGTGATCACTGCTCCCTAGCTCACTCCCTATTTCGATGTCATTAATTTGCGTTTCCCTGTTAGTTAACACTAAATCTAAAATATTATTTTCCCGTGTTGGTTCCTTAATGTGTTGCGTAAGAAAGCAATCGTCAATTAATTCTAGAAAATCTTCTGCTTCACTATTCCCTGTTTTGTTCAACCAGTTTATTCCGCTAAAATTAAAGTCACCCATGACATAAATACTGTTAGATCTAGATGCTCTAGATATTTCATCCCATAGATGCTTTGCTTCCATTCTGTCTAAATTTGGTGGCCTATATATTACTCCTATTATAATATTATTAGCTTTTTCGTTTAATTCAATCCAAATAGTTTCTGTGTGTGGCTCTGTTTTGATTCCCTCTTTGAGACTACATTTCAAATTGTCCCTAACATATATGGCTACTCCACCTCCTCGTCTAATATATCTATCCGTGTGAAATAGTTTAAATCCATATATTTGATATTCAGCTAATAGTTCTCTATTTTCTACATTAATCCACGTTTCGGTAAGTGCAATAATATCTATTTTTTCTGTGCAGACAAGAGCATTTAATTCGTTAATTTTATTTCTTAGACTTCTACTGTTAGTGTAATATACCCTAAGTGAATTGTTATTTTGCGGACCTTCTCTTTCCCTGATCGTTTTGCCAATTCCTTTCTCCCACAAACACCTACTTTTATTACCTCCTTCCTCCAAATCAATTCCCATACCTCTATCTACTAACAGTTTAAACCCAAACAAACACCTCTAACCACTTCTTCTAGCGAGTTCGCAACAGCAACAACCCCAGCTCTCGATAGATGCACCCCATCACGAGCATACATTTCATTTCTTCCATAGAAGTGTTCCCAGTTGTCTATGAAAGATATTGCATTTGATTTGCAATATCTTTCCAGCCGGCAATTGACACCAAGTGCCCTCGATATCCATTCATTTCCCACTCCCTTTCTTGGAAGAATGCCACATATGATCGGGATTCCTCCCTTGCTCCTAACTAACTCTATGGCTGTTTTATACCTCTGATATGGCTGTTTTATACCTCATTTGTCTTTGCTTGCCCTGCTATGCGAACTTCATAGTTTCTTTTTGCTTTCCTTATCTCTTTTTTAACATTTCTAACCAGTTGTACGAATTCCTGTTCTAAAGTGACCTCCCCATTTTTAATCCTTTTGTACCAAGCTCTCTTTTTACCTATAAGGTTCTTCAAATTCTTTGTTATCCACTTTGGGTCATTAGTATACGATCTATTCAATTTGTATGGTATACTACGTTCCTGTGCTTTGTTTAGAATATTCTTAAATAAGTTATATATTGAATCCACATCGAAATCCCCATTTAAGTCACCTATCGCTGGGTTCATGTCTCGCTCCAAGACCGGCCCACACCCCATACCCAAGCCTTTCCAATCAATTTGACCCAAAAAATTTCTTAGGCTATTAAAATCAGCTTTTCGAAAATCTGGCACTTTAACAGAATTTTCTCCTACTGGTCTATTCCATTCTATGCTAAATCTGATTTCTTTGTGATCACTGCTCCCTAGCTCACTCCCTATTTCGATGTCATTAATTTGCGTTTCCCTGTTAGTTAACACTAAATCTAAAATATTATTTTCCCGTGTTGGTTCCTTAATGTGTTGCGTAAGAAAGCAATCGTCAATTAATTCTAGAAAATCTGCTTCACTATTCCCTGTTTTGTTCAACCAGTTTATTCCGCTAAAATTAAAGTCACCCATGACATAAATACTGTTAGATCTAGATGCTCTAGATATTTCATCCCATAGATGCTTTGCTTCCATTCTGTCTAAATTTGGTGGCCTATATATTACTCCTATTATAATATTATTAGCTTTTTCGTTTAATTCAATCCAAATAGTTTCTGTGTGTGGCTCTGTTTTGATTCCCTCTTTGAGACTACATTTCAAATTGTCCCTAACATATATGGCTACTCCACCTCCTCGTCTAATATATCTATCTGTGTGAAATAGTTTAAATCCATATATTTGATATTCAGCTAATAGTTCTCTATTTTCTACATTCATCCACGTTTCGGTAAGTGCAATAATATCTATTTTTTCTGTGCAGACAAGAGCATTTAATTCGTTAATTTTATTTCTTAGACTTCTACTGTTAGTGTAATATACCCTAAGTGAATTGTTATTTTGAGGACCTTCTCTTTCCCTGATCGTTTTGCCAATTCCTTTCTCCCACAAACACATACTTTTATTACCTCCTTCCTCCAAATCAATTCCCATACCTCTATCTACTAACAGTTTAAACCCAAACAAACACCTCTAACCACTTCTTCTAACGAGTTCGCAACAGCAACAACCCCAGCTCTCGATAGATGCACCCCATCACGAGCATACATTTCATTTCTTCCATAGAAGTGTTCCCAGTTGTCTATGAAAGATATTGCATTTGATTTGCAATATCTTTCCAGCCGGCAATTGACACCAAGTGCCCTCGATATCTATTCATTTCCCACTCCCTTTCTTGGAAGAATGCCACATATGATCGGGATTCCTCCCTTGCTCCTAACTAACTCTATGGCTGTTTTATACCTCTGAATCAGTTCCTCACTCCTGACTCGACCAACATCATTTCCTCCCACGCTAATGCAAATAATGGGATTGTTCCCATTACCAGCCATAATATCATTCATGTTGTTTATAATATCACCAATGCCAGCTCCGGGATAGCAAACCCTTAACCTGTTCCCCCTATCTCTAGCACAAAACGTTCTATCCAAATACCTTATCTGGGAATCTCCCACAACTAATGTTTGCTTAGGTACTTCCTTTACTTTCTGAGGGGCCTGCGCTTCCTTTCTCTTCGTTGCTTTCCCTTTTGCGCGATCCACAGTCTCTCCACAGCACTCGTCCTCCAAAACGTCAAATGAATTTGAAGTTGCTATGGCGTTTGAAGGCGGCTTTATCAAAGTCTTCTTAAGGCCCCTGTCTTTCGCAACTCTCCAAGACAAGGTCCCTTTACTGCTGGTCTCCTCCTTCGTTACTTCTCGTTGTTTTTTAAGCTGACGCACCTCCTCCCGCAGAGAGTCCAACTCTGTCCTCAGGGCTCCCACTAGAGAACTCTGTCCTCAGGGCTCCCACTAGAAATTTATACTAACTTATTTATATTTATACAATTCCATTTATACTAACTCTCTGTTTCCTTTGGTATAGCCATGCCCTAATCCAGCTTAATATAGCACCCCCAATACCATGAGACTCTATCTTTTTAATCAGTCTTTCATGTGGCACTGTATCAAAAGCTTTGCTAAAGTCAAGGTATACAACATCGCAATCCTTACCACTATCAACTGCCTCAACAATGCTAGAATAAAAAGATAACAAATTTGTTAAACATGAACGGCCATTTATAAAACCATGTTGCGACTCAATTATTAATTTATGTTTTTCAAGATGAAGACGAATTTTATTTGCTATTATGGATTCGAGTAACTTTCCCACAATAGACGTTAGGCTAATTGGTCGATAGTTAGACGCAAGTGATCTATCTCCTTTCTTAAAAACTGGTATCACATTAGCAACTTTCCAAAACTCTGGCACTCTGCCTGACTCTATTGATTTATTAAATATGGTTGACAGTGGGTCACAAAGCTCCTCTTTGCATTCTTTAAGCACTCTGGCAAACACTTCATCCGGCCCTGGGGATTTGTTTGGTTTGAGTTTTACTATTTGTTTAAGAACAACAGTGGTGTACTAGTTGTGGTATGGTAGTAGTGATGTACTAGTCGTGATGTGGTAGTAGTGGGATACTAGTTGTGGTGTGGTAGTAGTGGTGTAATAGTTGTGGTGTGGTAGAAATTGTGTACAAGTTGTGGTGTGGTAGTAGTGGTGTACTAATGGTGGTGTTTTAGTGGTGGTGTGGTAGTAGTGGTGTACTAGTGATGGTGTGGTAGTAGTGGTGCACTAGTGATGGTGTGGTAGTAGTGGTGTACTAGTGGTGTGGTAGTAGTGGTGTACTAGTTGTAGTGTGGTAGTAGTGGTGTACTAGATGTGGTGTGGTAGTAGTGGTGCACTAGCGATAGTGTGGTAGTAGTGGTGTATTAGTGGTGGTGTGGTAGTAGTGGTGTACTAGTTGTTGTGTGGTAATATTGGTGTACTAGTGATAATGTGGGAGTAGTGGTGTACTAGTGGTGGTGTGGCAGTAGTGGTGTTGTACTAGTGATGGTGTGGTAGCAGTGGTATACTAATGATGGTGAGGTAGTAGTGGTGTACTTGTTGTTGTGTAGGTAAAGTGGTGTACTAATTGTGGTGTGGTAGTAGTGGTGTATTAGTGATCGTGTGGTAGTAGTGGTGAACTAGTGGTGGTGTGGTAGTAATGGTGGACGAGTTGTGTGGAAGTAGTAGTGTACCAGTTTTGGTGTAGTAGTAGTGATGTACTAGTTGTTGTGTGGTAGTAGTGGTGTACTAGTTGTGGAGTGGTAGTAGTGGTGTACTAGTTGTAGTGTGGTAGTATTGGTGTACTGGAAGTTGTGTACTATTGGTGGTGTACTATTTCTGGTGTGGTATTAATGATGTACTAGTGGTGGTCTGCAATTTGTGGTGTGGTAGTAGTGTTGTACTAGTTGTGATTTGGTAGTAGTGGTGTACTTTTGGTGGCGTGCTAGTAGTGTTGTTCTAGTGGTGGTGTGGTAGTAGTGTTGAACTAGTGTTGGTGTTGTAGTAGTGGTGTGGTAGTAGTGGTGTACAAGTGGTGGTGAGGTAGTAGGTTTGTACTAGTTGTGGCGTGGTAGTAGTGGTGTACTAGATGTGGTGTAGTAGTAGTGATGTACTAGTTGTGGTGTTGTAGTAGTGGTGTACTTGTTGTGTTGTTGTAGTAGTGGTGTAATAGTTGTGCTGTGGTAGTAGTGGTGTACTAGTTGTTGTGTACTTGTTATGGTGTGGTAGTAGTAGTGTACTAGTTGTGGTGTGATAGTAGTTGTGTACTAGATATGGTATGGTAGTTGTGGAGTGGTAGTAGTGGTGTACTATTTATAGTGTGATAGTAGTGGTGTACTAGGAATTGTGTGGCAGTAGTGGTGTGGTAGTAGTGGTGTACTAGTCGTGGTGTTGTTGTAGTTGTGTAATGGTGGTGGTGTACTAATTGTGGTGTGGTATTTGTGATGTGGTAGTAGAGATGTACTATTTGTGGTGTGGTAATAGAGGTGTACTAGTTGGGGTATATTATTAGTGGTGTACTACTTGTGGTGTGGTTGTAGTTGTTGTTATGATCTCAGCCTGCAGGAGAAACGAGTCTCCCTCTTTGAGAGTTATTCATCAAGCCTGACCTGATTAGAAGGTCTAGCAAATATTGAGGTGATAACACATATGTAAAATAGTTGCTTGGATATATATATAACAATTTGAGATTATGGGCAATGAAGAAGAAAACAGATAAATGACTGGTTAGGAGATGTGGACATTTTGCTGGAGGCGTGAGGCTCGCTTCGGGAGGGCTTTGACCTCACTTGAGTGCCTGACATCGCAGGGGGAATGCCGCGTTCCGTTAAGCTCCCGTCAGAAAAGAACCCCTAGTGATATATCTCGAAGAGAAGAGAAGTGTGCAGACGTACCAGCTGTGGAATCGAGCTGGGGAAGTGTGGTCTCAAGTCCTGGGTGATGAGAAGTGTTTATTAAACTGCCCAGAGGCATTATTGTGGGCCGTGGAAGCGCCCTGACCAAGCTTCTCAGAGGGAGGAGCGCCCTCGACCAGACAATCTGTGGTTTGTCTTTGGGGAAGAAGTTGCTGAGAACTTCGAAGCCAGCACAGATGAAGTAGTTGCTGAGACTCAAAGGTACTGGAGGCAAAGACCTCGAGCTGTGAGGAAAAGCAGTGAAGAGGAGTGTCACGTGCTTCTGTAGAGGTGGTGAAGCACCATAGTTGCTCGAGGGAACTTCATGGTGTAGCAGCCAAGAGAGCTGTGGAGAACCCTAGCAGAAGGGTGAAGCACCATAGTTGCTCAAGGAAACTTCATGATAGCAGCCTGGAGGAGCTGCAGAGGATCCTGGTAGTTAAGCCAGGAAGAACCTAAAGATATCAGGGTAGTGAACTTCCAGAGGTGGAAGGGAAGTTCTGGTGGATTACTTGTAGGGAGTTGATAGTGTTTGGTTGTCATTAGCGTGCATGACGCAGTGAGAGGTGAGTGATTGTTGGCATTCTTATGTCAAGGAGTGTTTTATACTTAAGTTTAGAGTTACAATCGTAGGCTGGATTACCTACAGATGTATGTGTTCTAGGACTGATAGGGTGATCGGTTGATCATTGCGGTGTATCAAGGAACATTTATGCTGATATATGTTATTGCATTCAAATGCTGATTTTCTTTGTACACATTTATAGATACACATATATATATATATTCTCTTGCTGATGGTGCAACAGTGTATGTTGACTTGATCAACTTGATGAGGTTGATAGTATCAGGTGGTGAACCAGGAGATAGGATACCACTTGATAAGCTGATGGTAGAGTTCTGATGGTGTTGGAGTGCAATCTGATTGTAATATTATAGAGTATAGGATTCATTATTATTATATGTGTGTATGTATTGTGTATGTGCTTTGTCCAGTAAATGTATTCAAATTTGCTGGTATTTGACCTTGTCCTAGTGAGACTTCCCCATGAAATAGTACAGAAGGTGAGAGAGAGAAAGAACCAAGAACCACTGCTGTGGACAGGGTAATAGGTAATACTAATAAGTCAAAAGGGGATTGAGGAGATCATATCACCTAAGGAGAGAGTGGGGAGTCACAGCGGCTCGTGTGGGTGTGTGCACGTGAGAACGAGGCTAAGTGTTGGAGCCGCATCCCCTAAATGTGTGACGTTGAGCTCCTCTCCAAGAGCCAGAAACGCCAAGGGTGATCTCCTAGTGAGGTATAATCACCCTACCGAGTTGTGGGTTGGGTTGTCCGTAGAGAAGGATCAACGACGGCAATACCACCAACCCACATGACTATAATATTGTGTACTAGTTGTGGTGTTGTAGTAGTGGTGTACTAGTTGTGGAGTGGTAGTAGTGGTGTACTACTTGTGGTGTGGTAGTATTGGTGTACTAATGGTGCTGTTGTAGTAGTGGTGTACTAGTTGTTGTGTGGAAGTAGTGTTGTACTAGTTGTGTAGTGGTAGTAGTGGTGTACTAGAGGTGATGTGGTAGTAGTGATGTACTAGTTGTGGTGTGGTAGTAGTAGTGTACTACTTGTAGAGTGGTAGTAGTCGTGTACTAGTGGTGATGTGGTAGTGGTGGTGTACTAGTTGTGGTGTGGTAGTAGTGGTGTACTACTTGTAGATTGGTAGTAGTGGACTACTAGTGGTGGAGTGGTAGTAGTGGTATACTTTTGGTGATGTGGTAGTAGTGGTGTTTTAGTGGTGATGTGGTAGTAGTGGTGTACTAGTTGTGCAGTGGTAGTAGTAGTGGTATAGTTGTGATAGTGTACTAGTTGTCGTGTACGATTTGTGGTGTGGTAGTAGTGGTGTACTTGTGATGGTGTGGTACTAGTGGTGTACTAGTGATGGTGTGGTAGTAGTGGTGTACTAGTGGTGTGGTAATAATGGTGTACTATTTTGGTGTGGTAGTAGTGGTGTACTAGTTGTGGTGTGGTAGTAGTGGTGTACTAGTTATGGTGTGGTAGTAGTGTTGAACTAGTTGTGGTGGGTTAGTATTGGTGTACTAGTAGTAGTGTATTATTGGTGGTGTACTATTTCTGGTGTGGTAGTAGTGGTGTACTAGTGGTGGTCTACAAGTTGTGGTGTGGTATAGTGGTGTACTTGTGGTGATTTGGTAGTAGTGATGTACTAGTAATGGTGTGCTAGTGATGGTGTACTAGTGGTGTTGTGGAAGTAGTGGTGTACTAGCTGTGTTGTGGTAGTAGTGGTGTAGAAGTGCTGGTGAGGTAGTAGGTTTGTACTAGTTGTGGTGTGGTAGTAATGGTGGAGAAGTTGTGGTGTGGTAGTAATGGTGGAGAAGTTGTGGTGTGGTAGTAGTAGTGTACTAGTTGTAGTGTGAAAGTAGTGGTGTACTAGTTGTAGTGTGGTAGTAGTGGTGTACTAGTTCTGGTGTGGTAGTAGTGGTGTACTAGTTGTGGTGTTGTAGAAGTGGTGTATTAGGTGTGATGTACTAGTTGTGGTGTTGTAGCAGTGGTGTACTAGTTGTAATGTTGTAGTAGTGGTGAACTACTTGTGGTGTGGAATTAGTGGTGTCCTAGTTGTGGTGTGGTAGTAGTAGTGTACTAGTCGTGGTGTGGTAGTAGTGGGATACTAGTTGTGGTGTGGTAGTAGTGGTGTAAGAGTTGTGGTGTGGTAGCAATTGTGTACAAGTTGTGGTGTGGTAGAAATTGTGTACAAGTTGTGGTGTGGTAGTAGTGGTGTACTAATGGTGGTGTTTTGGTGGTGGTGTACTAGTTGTGGTGTTGTAGTAGTGGTGTACTAGTGATGGTGTGGTAGTAGTGGTGTACTAGTGATGGTGTGGTAGTAGTGGTGTACTAGTGGTGTGGTAGTAGTGGTGTACTAGTTGTAGTGTGGTAGTAGTGGTGTACTAGATGTGGTGTGGTAGTAGTGGTGCACTAGCGATTGTGTGGTAGTAGTGGTGTATTAGTGGTGGTGTGGTAGTAGTGGTGTACTAGTTGTTGTGTGGTAATATTGGTGTACTAGTGATAATATGGGAGTAGTGGTGGTGTGGCAGTAGTGGTGTACTTGTTGTGGTGTGGTAGTAGTGGTGTACTAGTGATGGTGTGGTAGCAGTGGTATACTAATGATGGTGAGGAAGTAGTGGTGTACTTGTTGTTGTGTAGGTAAAGTGGTGTACTAGTTGTGGTGTGGTAGTAGTTATGTATTAGTGATCGTGTGGTAGTAGTGGTGTACTAGTGGTGGTGTGGTAGTAATGGTGTACTAGTGGTGTGGAAGTAGTGGTGTACCAGTTTTGGTGTGGTAGTAGTTATGTACTAGTTGTGGTGTGGTAGTAGTGGTGTACTAGTTGTGGAGTGGTAGTAGTGGTGTACTAGTTGTGGAGTGGTAGTAGTGGTGTACTAGTTGTAGTGTGGTAGTATTGGTGTACTGGAAGTTGTGTACTATTGGTGGTGTACTATTTCTGGTGTGGTATTAATGATGTACTAGTGGTGGTCTGCAGTTTGTGGTGTGGTAGTAGTGTTGTACTAGTTGTGATTTGGTAGTAGTGGTGTACTTTTAGTGGCGTGCTAGTAGTGTTGTTCTAGTGGTGGTGTGGTAGTAGTGTTGAACTAGTGTTGGTGTGGTAGTAGTGGTGTAGTAGTTGTGGTGTGGTAGTAGTGGTGTACAAGTGGTGGTGAGGTAATAGGTTTGTACTAGTTGTGGCGTGGTAGTAGTGGTGTACTAGATGTGGTGTAGTAGTAGTGATGTACTAGTTGTGGTGTTGTAGTAGTGGTGTACTAGTTGTGTTGTTGTAGTAGTGGTGTAATAGTTGTGCTGTGGTAGTAGTGGTGTACTAGTTGTTGTGTACTAGTTATGGTGTGGTAGTAGTAGTGTACTAGTTGTGGTGTGATAGTAGTTGTGAACTAGTTATGGTATGGTAGTTGTGGTGTGGTAGTAGTGGTGTACTATTTATAGTGTGATAGTAGTGGTGTACTAGGAATTGTGTGGCAGTAGTGGTGTGGTAGTAGTGGTGTACTAGTCGTGGTGTTGTTGTAGTTGTGTAATGGTGGTGGTGTACTAATTGTGGTGTGATAGTTGTGATGTGGTAGTAGAGATGTACTATTTGTGGTGTGGTAATAGAGGTGTACTAGTTGGGGTATATTATTAGTGGTGTACTACTTGTGGTGTGGTTGTAGTTGTTGTTATGATCTCAGCCTGCAGGAGAAACGAGTCTCCCTCCTTGAGAGTTATTCATCAAGCCTGACCTGATTAGAAGGTCTAGCAAATATTGAGGTGATAACACATATGTAAAATAGTTGCTTGGATATATATATAACAATTTGAGATTATGGGCAATGAAGAAGAAAACAGATAAATGACTGGTTAGGAGATGTGGACATTTTGCTGGAGGCATGAGGCTCGCTTCGGGAGGGCTTTGACCTCACTTGAGTGCCAGACATCGCAGGGGGAATGCCGCGTTCCGTTAAGCTCCCGTCAGAAGGGAACCCCTAGTGATATATCTCGAAGAGAAGAGAAGTGTGCAGACGTACCAGCTGTGGAATCGAGCTGGGGAAGTGTGGTCTCAAGTCCTGGGCGATGAGAAGTGTTTATTAAACCGCCCAGAGGCATTATTGTGGGCCGTGGAAGCGCCCTGACCAAGCTTCTCAGAGGGAGGAGTGCCCTCGACCAGACAATCTGTGGTTTGTCTTTGGGGAAGAAGTTGCTGAGAACTTCGAAGCCAGCACAGATGAAGTAGTTGCTGAGACTCCAAGGTAGTGGAGGCGAGGACCTCGAGCTGTGAGGAAAAGCAGTGAAGAGGAGTGTCACGTGCTTCTGTAGAGGTGGTGAAGCACCATAGTTGCTCGAGGGAACTTCATGGTGTAGCAGCCAAGAGAGCTGTGGAGAACCCTAGCAGAAGGGTGAAGCACCGTAGTTGCTCAAGGAAACTTCATGATAGCAGCCTGGAGGAGCTGCAGAGGATCCTGGTAGTTAAGCCAGGAAGAACCTAAAGATATCAGGGTAGTGAACTTCCAGAGGTGGAAGGGAAGTTCTGGTGGATTACTTGTAGGGAGTTGATAGTGTTTGGTTGTCATTAGCGTGCATGACGCAGTGAGAGGTGAGTGATTGTTGGCATTCTTATGTCAAGGAGTGTTTTATACTTAAGTTTAGAGTTACAATCGTAGGCTGGATTACCTACAGATGTATGTGTTCTAGGACTGATAGGGTGATCGGTTGATCATTGCGGTGTATCAAGGAACATTTATGCTGATATATGTTATTGCATTCAAATGCTGATTTTCTTTGTACACATTTATAGATACACACATATATATATATTCTCTTGCTGATGGTGCAACAGTGTATGTAGACTTGATCAACTTGATGAGGTTGATAGTATCAGGTGGTGAACCAGGAGATAGGATACCACTTGATAAGCTGATGGTAGAGTTCTGATGGTGTTGGAGTGCAATCTGATTGTAATATTATAGAGTATAGGATTCATTATCATTATATGTGTGTATGTATTGTGTATGTGCTTTGTCCAGTAAATGTATTCAAATTTGCTGGTATTTGACCTTGTCCTAGTGAGACTTCCCCATGAAATAGTACAGAAGGTGAGAGAGAGAAAGAACCAAGAACCACTGCTGTGGACAGGGTAATAGGTAATACTAATAAGTCAAAAGGGGATTGAGGAGATCATATCACCTAAGGAGAGAGTGGGGAGTCACAGCGGCTCGTGTGGGTGTGTGCACGTGAGAACGAGGCTAAGTGTTGGAGCCGCATCCCCTAAATGTGTGACGTTGAGCCCCTCTCCAAGAGCCAGAAACGCCAAGGGTGATCTCCTAGTGAGGTATAATCACCCTACCGAGTTGTGGGTTGGGTTGTCCGTAGAGAAGGATCAACGACGGCAATACCACCAACCCACATGACTATAATATTGTGTACTAGTTGTGGTGTTGTAGTAGTGGTGTACTAGTTGTGGAGTGGTAGTAGTGGTGTACTACTTGTGGTGTGGTAGTATTGGTGTACTAATGGTGCTGTTGTAGTAGTGGTGTACTAGTTGTTGTGTGGAAGTAGTGTTGTACTAGTTATGTAGTGGTTGTAGTGGTGTACTAGAGGTGATGTGGTAGTAGTGATGTACTAGTTGTGGTGTGGTAGTAGTAGTGTACTACTTGTAGAGTGGTAGTAGTCGTGTACTAGTGGTGATGTGGTAGTGGTGGTGTACTAGTTGTGGTGTGGTAGTAGTGGTGTACTACTTGTAGAGTGGTAGTAGTGGACTACTAGTGGTGGAGTGGTAGTAGTGGTATACTTTTGGTGATGTGGTAGTAGTGGTGTTTTAGTGGTGATGTGGTAGTAGTGGTGTACTAGTTGTGCAGTGGTAGTAGTAGTATACTGGTAGTGGTATAGTTGTGATAGTGTACTAGTTGTCGTGTACGATTTGTGGTGTGGTAGTAGTGGTGTACTTGTGATGGTGTGGTACTAGTGGTGTACTAGTGATGGTGTGGTAGTAGTGGTGTACTAGTGGTGTGGTAATAATGGTGTACTATTTTGGTGTGGTAGTAGTGGTGTACTAGTTGTGGTGTGGTAGTAGTGGTGTACTAGTTATGGTGTGGTAGTAGTGTTGAACTAGTTGTGGTGGGTTAGTATTGGTGTACTAGTAGTAGTGTATTATTAAGAACATAAGAACATAAGAACAAAGGTAACTGCAGAAGGCCTATTGGCCCATACGAGGCAGCTCCTATTCTATAACCACCCAATCCCACTCATATACTTGTCCAACCCGTGCTTGAAACAATCGAGGGACCCCACCTCCACAATGTTACGCGGCAATTGGTTCCACAAATCAACAACCCTGTTACTGAACCAGTATTTACCCAAGTCTTTCCTAAATCTAAACTTATCCAATTTATATCCATTGTTTCGTGTTCTGTCCTGTGTTGATACTTTTAATACCCTATTAATATCCCCCCGGTTATGTCCATTCATCCACTTGTAAACCTCTATCATGTCACCCCTAACTCTTCGCCTTTCCAGTGAATGCAACTTAAGCTTTGTTAATCTTTCTTCATATGAAAGATTTCTAATTTGGGGAATTAACTTAGTCATCCTACGCTGGACACGTTCAAGTGAATTTATATCCATTCTATAATATGGCGACCAAAACTGAACTGCATAATCTAAATGGGGCCTAACTAGAGCAAGATATAGCTTGAGAACCACACCAGGTGTCTTGTTACTAACGCTGCGATTAATAAATCCAAGTGTCCGATTTGCCTTATTACGAACATTTATGCATTGATCCTTTTGTTTTAAATTCTTACTAATCATAACTCCCAGATCCCTTTCGCAATCCGACTTCGCAATCACAACACCATCTAGCTCGTATCTTGTAACTCTATCATCATTACCTAACCTCAGAACTTTACATTTATCAGCATTAAACTGCATCTGCCAATCCTTTGACCATTTCAAAACCCTATCTAGATCAACTTGAAGTGATAGTGAGTCCTCCTCCGAATTAATTTCCCTACCGATTTTCGTATCATCGGCAAATTTGCAAATGTTGCTACTCAAACCTGAATCTAAATCATTTATATATATTATAAACAACAGAGGTCCCAAAAGTACACCACCATTATTGGTGGTGTACTATTTCTGGTGTGGTAGTAGTGGTGTACTAGTGGTGGTCTACAAGTTGTGGTGTGGTATAGTGGTGTACTTGTGGTGATTTGGTAGTAAAAAATTAAAAATTTTAAAATTTTGCCCCGAGGGGCGAGTTTATTGGGCAGCGCCACTCATCTTGTGAGTGAACATACCGCCATAGCAGAATGTACAACACTCCCCAATAGGAAGAAAACCCGCTGGGTTGTTCATCCTGTCACTTGTACCCAGACACAGCTGGGACTTGCTTAACTGTCTCAAGTGAACAGCTCCTCAAACAAGAAGATAAGAACATAAGAACATAAGAACAAAGGTAACTGCAGATGGCCTATTGGCCCATACGAGGCAGCTCCTATTCTATAACCACCCAATCCCACTCATATACTTGTCCAACCCGTGCTTGAAACAATCGAGGGACCCCACCTCCACAATGTTACGCGGCAATTGGTTCCACAAATCAACAACCCTGTTACTGAACCAGTATTTACCCAAGTCTTTCCTAAATCTAAACTTATCCAATTTATATCCATTGTTTCGTGTTCTGTCCTGTGTTGATACTTTTAATACCCTATTAATATCCCCCCGGTTATGTCCATTCATCCACTTGTAAACCTCTATCATGTCACCCCTAACTCTTCGCCTTTCCAGTGAATGCAACTTAAGCTTTGTTAATCTTTCTTCATATGAAAGATTTCTAATTTGGGGAATTAACTTAGTCATCCTACGCTGGACACGTTCAAGTGAATTTATATCCATTCTATAATATGGCGACCAAAACTGAACTGCATAATCTAAATGGGGCCTAACTAGAGCAAGATATAGCTTGAAGAACATAAGAACATAAGAACAAAGGTAACTGCAGAAGGCCTATTGGCCCATACGAGGCAGCTCCTATTCTATAACCACCCAATCCCACTCATATACTTGTCCAACCCGTGCTTGAAACAATCGAGGGACCCCACCTCCACAATGTTACGCGGCAATTGGTTCCACAAATCAACAACCCTGTTACTGAACCAGTATTTACCCAAGTCTTTCCTAAATCTAAACTTATCCAATTTATACCCATTGTTTCGTGTTCTGTCCTGTGTTGATACTTTTAATACCCTATTAATATCCCCCCGGTTATGTCCATTCATCCACTTGTAAACCTCTATCATGTCACCCCTAACTCTTCGCCTTTCCAGTGAATGCAACTTAAGCTTTGTTAATCTTTCTTCATATGAAAGATTTCTAATTTGGGGAATTAACTTAGTCATCCTACGCTGGACACGTTCAAGTGAATTTATATCCATTCTATAATATGGCGACCAAAACTGAACTGCATAATCTAAATGGGGCCTAACTAGAGCAAGATATAGCTTGAGAACCACACCAGGTGTCTTGTTACTAACGCTGCGATTAATAAATCCAAGTGTCCGATTTGCCTTATTACGAACATTTATGCATTGATCCTTTTGTTTTAAATTCTTACTAATCATAACTCCCAGATCCCTTTCGCAATCCGACTTCGCAATCTCAACACCATCTAGCTCGTATCTAGTAACTCTATCATCATTACCTAACCTCAGAACTTTACATTTATCAGCATTAAACTGCATCTGCCAATCCTTTGACCATTTCAAAACCCTATCTAGATCAACTTGAAGTGATAGTGAGTCCTCCTCTGAATTAATTTCCCTACCGATTTTAGTATCATCGGCAAATTTGCAAATGTTGCTACTCAAACCTGAATCTAAATCATTTATATATATTATAAACAACAGAGGTCCCAGGACAGAGCCTTGAGGCACTCCACTTACAACATTTTCCCACTCTGACTTGATTCCATTTATACTAACTCTCTGTTTCCTTTGGTATAGCCATGCCCTAATCCAGCTTAATATAGCACCCCCAATACCATGAGACTCTATCTTTTTAATCAGTCTTTCATGTGGCACTGTATCAAAAGCTTTGCTAAAGTCAAGGTATACAACATCGCAATCCTTACCACTATCAACTGCCTCAACAATGCTAGAATAAAAAGATAACAAATTTGTTAAACATGAACGGCCATTTATAAAACCATGTTGCGACTCAATTATTAATTTATGTTTTTCAAGATGAAGACGAATTTTATTTGCTATTATAGATTCGAGTAACTTCCCCACAATAGACGTTAGGCTAATTGGTCGATAGTTAGACGCAAGTGATCTATCTCCTTTCTTAAAAACTGGTATCACATTAGCAACTTTCCAAAACTCTGGCACTCTGCCTGACTCTATTGATTTATTAAATATGGTTGACAGTGGGTCACAAAGCTCCTCTTTGCATTCTTTAAGCACCCTGGCAAACACTTCATCCGGCCCTGGGGATTTGTTTGGTTTGAGTTTTACTATTTGTTTAAGAACATCCTCCCTGGTAACTGCTAAACTCGTCAACCTGTCCTCGTCCCCACCCACATAGACTTGTTCGGCTGAAGGCATATTGTTAAGTTCCTCTTTAGTAAATACAGATACAAAATATTTATTAAAAATACTACTCATCTCTTCATCACTATCTGTTATTTGACCTGTCTCAGTTTTTAATGGACCTATCCTTTCCCTAGTCTTAGTACGATATAACTGAAAAAACCCTTTAGGATTTGTCTTTGCTTGCCCTGCTATGCGAACTTCATAGTTTCTTTTTGCTTTCCTTATCTCTTTTTTAACATTTCTAACCAGTTGTATGAATTCCTGTTCTAAAGTGACCTCCCCATTTTTAATCCTTTTGTACCAAGCTCTCTTTTTACCTATAAGGTTCTTCAAATTCTTTGTTATCCACTTTGGGTCATTAGTATTCGATCTATTCAATTTGTATGGTATACTACGTTTCTGTGCTTTGTTTAGAATATTCTTAAATAAGTTATATATTGAATCCACATCGAAATCCCCATTTAAGTCACCTATCGCTGGGTTCATGTCTCGCTCCAAGACTGGCCCACACCCCATACCCAAGACTTTCCAATCAATTTGACCCAAAAAATTTCTTAGGCTATTAAAATCAGCTTTTCGAAAATCTGGCACTTTAACAGAATTTTCTCCTACTGGTCTATTCCATTCTATGCTAAATCTGATTTCTTTGTGATCACTGCTCCCTAGCTCACTCCCTATTTCGATGTCATTAATTTGCGTTTCCCTGTTAGTTAACACTAAATCTAAAATATTATTTTCCCGTGTTGGTTCCTTAATGTGTTGCGTAAGAAAGCAATCGTCAATTAATTCTAGAAAATCTTCTGCTTCACTATTCCCTGTTTTGTTCAACCAGTTTATTCCGCTAAAATTAAAGTCACCCATGACATAAATACTGTTAGATCCAGTATTTATTGAGATTGTCAGTATTTGTTAGATTGAGAACCACACCAGGTGTCTTGTTACTAACGCTGCGATTAATAAATCCAAGTGTCCGATTTGCCTTATTACGAACATTTATGCATTGATCCTTTTGTTTTAAATTCTTAGTAATCATAACTCCCAGATCCCTTTCGCAATCCGACTTCGCAATCACAACACCATCTAGCTCGTATCTTGTAACTTAAGAACCAGTTGTAGTAGTGGTGTACAAGATTAACATTTATCAACCCTTAAAAGCTTACGTTATCTTGCGGGTGCAAAATGGGGAAATCTTTTAAGAACAGTATCAATATTTGACAAATAGTGTTTTCCTAACTCAAACAATGTGGGGTTTATTATTCTACAGTTATTCCTAATGTCTCTCAGGTGTTCACATTCACTTAGATAGTGGTCAAGGCGGTGTCCATCACTCTCTCCACAGATTCTGCAACTTCGCTGATCAACTGTTGTTTCCATTCCAAATCTCCATGGATATTTGTATCCAAGACGGATTCTCGCTATTACAGATTCTCTCACTCGTCGTCCTCCTCTTCGGCCATACTGATTGGGATTGCCAGCTGCAACCATGTTGTACCATCGTACAGATTCACTGGTTTGTGCTTCTATCCTCCTTTCCTCAGTTACCTTGTCACGGTGATGTTGCCTGATAATACCTCTAATTTGTAGTTGAGTCTTGGGTATGAAGTATTCAATATGGTCTCCTTCAGCGCCTTCAGCAGCCAGCACATCTGCTCGTTCATTCCCACATATTCCAACATGGGAGGGGATCCACAGAAACTTGATGACTCTTCCCTGATTGGTAAGTACTCTCACAGCTCTCTTGATTTCAGCGACTATTGCAAGATTTTCTGCCTGATTTTTACTTAGGCTTTGCAGTGCTGCTTTTGGTAGTAGTGATGTACTAGTAATGGTGTGCTAGTGATGGTGTACTAGTGGTGTTGTGGAAGTAGTGGTGTACTAGCTGTGTTGTGGTAGTAGTGGTGTAGAAGTGCTGGTGAGGTAGTAGGTTTGTACTAGTTGTGGTGTGGTAGTAATGGTGGAGAAGTTGTGGTGTGGTAGTAGTAGTGTACTAGTTGTAGTGTGAAAGTAGTGGTGTACTAGTTGTAGTGTGGTAGTAGTGGTGTACTAGTTCTGGTGTGGTAGTAGTGGTGTACTAGTTGTGGTGTTGTAGAAGTGGTGTATTAGGTGTGATGTACTAGTTGTGGTGTTGTAGCAGTGGTGTACTAGTTGTAATGTTGTAGTAGTGGTGAACTACTTGTGGTGTGGAATTAGTGGTGTCCTAGTTGTGGTGTGGTAGTAGTAGTGTACTAGTCGTGGTGTGGTAGTAGTGGGATACTAGTTGTGGTGTGGTAGTAGTGGTGTAAGAGTTGTGGTGTGGTAGCAATTGTGTACAAGTTGTGGTGTGGTAGAAATTGTGTACAAGTTGTGGTGTGGTAGTAGTGGTGTACTAATGGTGGTGTTTTGGTGGTGGTGTACTAGTTGTTGTGTTGTAGTAGTGGTGTACTAGTGATGGTGTGGTAGTAGTGGTGTACTAGTGATGGTGTGGTAGTAGTGGTGTACTAGTGGTGTGGTAGTAGTGGTGTACTAGTTGTAGTGTGGTAGTAGTGGTGTACTAGATGTGGTGTGGTAGTAGTGGTGCACTAGCGATTGTGTGGTAGTAGTGGTGTATTAGTGGTGGTGTGGTAGTAGTGGTGTACTAGTTGTTGTGTGGTAATATTGGTGTACTAGTGATAATATGGGAGTAGTGGTGGTGTGGCAGTAGTGGTGTACTTGTTGTGGTGTGGTAGTAGTGGTGTACTAGTGATGGTGTGGTAGCAGTGGTATACTAATGATGGTGAGGTAGTAGTGGTGTACTTGTTGTTGTGTAGGTAAAGTGGTGTACTAGTTGTGGTGTGGTAGTAGTTATGTATTAGTGATCGTGTGGTAGTAGTGGTGTACTAGTGGTGGTGTGGTAGTAATGGTGTACTAGTGGTGTGGAAGTAGTGGTGTACCAGTTTTGGTGTGGTAGTAGTTATGTACTAGTTGTGGTGTGGTAGTAGTGGTGTACTAGATGTGGAGTGGTAGTAGTGGTGTACTAGTTGTGGAGTGGTAGTAGTGGTGTACTAGTTGTAGTGTGGTAGTATTGGTGTACTGGAAGTTGTGTACTATTGGTGGTGTACTATTTCTGGTGTGGTATTAATGATGTACTAGTGGTGGTCTGCAGTTTGTGGTGTGGTAGTAGTGTTGTACTAGTTGTGATTTGGTAGTAGTGGTGTACTTTTAGTGGCGTGCTAGTAGTGTTGTTCTAGTGGTGGTGTGGTAGTAGTGTTGAACTAGTGTTGGTGTGGTAGTAATGGTGTAGTAGTTGTGGTGTGGTAGTAGTGGTGTACAAGTGGTGGTGAGGTAATAGGTTTGTACTAGTTGTGGCGTGGTAGTAGTGGTGTAGTAGTAGTGATGTACTAGTTGTGGTGTTGTAGTAGTGGTGTACTAGTTGTGTTGTTGTAGTAGTGGTGTAATAGTTGTGCTGTGGTAGTAGTGGTGTACTAGTTGTTGTGTACTAGTTATAGTGTGGTAGTAGTAGTGTACTAGTTGTGGTGTGATAGTAGTTGTGAACTAGTTATGGTATGGTAGTTGTGGTGTGGTAGTAGTGGTGTACTATTTATAGTGTGATAGTAGTGGTGTACTAGGAATTGTGTGGCAGTAGTGGTGTGGTAGTAGTGGTGTACTAGTCGTGGTGTTGTTGTAGTTGTGTAATGGTGGTGGTGTACTAATTGTGGTGTGATAGTTGTGATGTGGTAGTAGAGATGTACTATTTGTGGTGTGGTAATAGAGGTGTACTAGTTGGGGTATATTATTAGTGGTGTACTACTTGTGGTGTGGTTGTAGTTGTTGTTATGATCTCAGCCTGCAGGAGAAACGAGTCTCCCTCCTTGAGAGTTATTCATCAAGCCTGACCTGATTAGAAGGTCTAGCAAATATTGAGGTGATAACACATATGTAAAATAGTTGCTTGGATATATATATAACAATTTGAGATTATGGGCAATGAAGAAGAAAACAGATAAATGACTGGTTAGGAGATGTGGACATTTTGCTGGAGGCATGAGGCTCGCTTCGGGAGGGCTTTGACCTCACTTGAGTGCCAGACATCGCAGGGGGAATGCCGCGTTCCGTTAAGCTCCCGTCAGAAGGGAACCCCTAGTGATATATCTCGAAGAGAAGAGAAGTGTGCAGACGTACCAGCTGTGGAATCGAGCTGGGGAAGTGTGGTCTCAAGTCCTGGGCGATGAGAAGTGTTTATTAAACCGCCCAGAGGCATTATTGTGGGCCGTGGAAGCGCCCTGACCAAGCTTCTCAGAGGGAGGAGTGCCCTCGACCAGACAATCTGTGGTTTGTCTTTGGGGAAGAAGTTGCTGAGAACTTCGAAGCCAGCACAGATGAAGTAGTTGCTGAGACTCCAAGGTAGTGGAGGCGAGGACCTCGAGCTGTGAGGAAAAGCAGTGAAGAGGAGTGTCACGTGCTTCTGTAGAGGTGGTGAAGCACCATAGTTGCTCGAGGGAACTTCATGGTGTAGCAGCCAAGAGAGCTGTGGAGAACCCTAGCAGAAGGGTGAAGCACCGTAGTTGCTCAAGGAAACTTCATGATAGCAGTCTGGAGGAGCTGCAGAGGATCCTGGTAGTTAAGCCAGAAAGAACCTAAAGATATCAGGGTAGTGAACTTCCAGAGGTGGAAGGGAAGTTCTGGTGGATTACTTGTAGGGAGTTGATAGCGTTTGGTTGTCATTAGCGTGCAAGACGCAGTGAGAGGTGAGTGATTGTTGGCATTCTTATGTCAAGAAGTGTTTTATACTTAAGTTTAGAGTTACAATCGTAGGCTGGATTACATACAGATGTATGTGTTCTAGGACTGATAGGGTGATCGGTTGATCATTGCGGTGTATCAAGGAACATTTATGCTGATATATGTTATTGCATTCAAATGCTGATTTTCTTTGTACACATTTATAGATACACATATATATATATATATATTCTCTTGCTGATGGTGCAACAGTGTATGTAGACTTGATCAACTTGATGAGGTTGATAGTATCAGGTGGTGAACCAGGAGATAGGATACCACTTGATAAGCTGATGGTAGAGTTCTGATGGTGTTGGAGTGCAATCTGATTGTAATATTATAGAGTATAGGATTCATTATTATTATATGTGTGTATGTATTGTGTATGTGCTTTGTCCAGTAAATGTATTCAAATTTGCTGGTATTTGACCTTGTCCTAGTGAGACTTCCCCATGAAATTGTACAGAAGGTGAGAGAGAGAAAGAACCAAGAACCACTGCTGTGGACAGGGTAATAGGTAATACTAATAAGTCAAAAGGGGATTGAGGAGATCATATCACCTAAGGAGAGAGTGGGGAGTCACAGCAGCTCGTGTGGGTGTGTGCACGTGAGAACGAGGCTAAGTGTTGGAGCCACATCCCCTAAATGTGTGACGTTGAGCCCCTCTCCAAGAGCCAGAAACGCCAAGGGTGATCTCCTAGTGAGGTATAATCACCCTACCGAGTTGTGGGTTGGGTTGTCCGTAGAGAAGGATCAACGACGACAATACCACCAACCCACAAGACTATAATATTGTGTACTAGTTGTGGTGTTGTAGTAGTGGTGTACTAGTTGTAATGTGGTAGTAGTGGTGTACTACTTGTGGTGTGGTAGTATTGGTGTACTAATGCGGCTGTTGTAGTAGTGGTGTACTAGTTGTTGTGTGGAAGTAGTGTTGTACTAGTTGTGTAGTGGTAGTAGTGGTGTACTAGAGGTGATGTGGTAGTAGTGATGTACTAGTTGTGGTGTGGTAGTAGTAGTGTACTACTTGTAGAGTGGTAGTAGTCGTGTACTAGTGGTGATGTGGTAGTGGTGGTGTACTAATTGTGGTGTGGTAGTAGTGGTGTACTACTTGTAGAGTGATAGTAGTGGACTACTAGTGGTGGAGTGGTAGTAGTGGTATACTTTTGGTGATGTGGTAGTAGTGGTGTTTTAGTGGTGATGTGGTAGTAGTGGTGTACTAGTTGTGCAGTGGTAGTAGTAGTATACTGGTAGCTGTATAGTTGTGTTGGTGTACTAGTTGTCGTGTACAATTTGTGGTGTGGTAGTAGTGGTGTACATGTGATGGTGTGGTACTAGTGGTGTACTAGTGATTGTGTGGTAGTAGTGGTGTACTAGTGGTGTGGTAATAATGGTGTACTATTTTGGTGTGGTGGTAGTGGTGTACTAGTTGTGGTGTGGTAGTAGTGGTGTACTAGTTATGGTGTGGTAGTAGTGTTGAACTAGTTGTGGTGGGTTAGTATTGGTGTACTAGTAGTAGTGTATTATTGGTGGTTTACTATTTCTGGTGTGGTAGTAGTGGTGTACTAGTGGTGGTCTACAAGTTGTGGTGTGGTATAGTGGTGTACTTGTGGTGATTTGGTAGTAGTGATGTACTAGTAATGGTGTGCTAGTGATGGTGTACTAGTAGTGTTGTGGAAGTAGTGGTGTACTAGCTGTAATGTGGTAGTAGTGGTGTACAAGTGCTGGTGAGGTAGTAGGTTTGTACTAGTTGTGGTGTGGTAGTAATGGTGGAGAAGTTTTGGTCTGGTAGTAGTAGTGTACTAGTTGTAGTGTGGAAGTAGTGGTGTACTAGTTGTAGTGTGGTAGTAGTGGTGTACTATTTCTGGTGTGGTAGTAGTGGTGTACTAGTTGTGGTGTTGTAGAAGTGGTGTATTAGGTGTGATGTACTAGTTGTGGTGTTGTAGCAGTGGTGTACTAGTTGTAATGTTGTAGTAGTGGTGAACTACTTGTGGTGTGGTATTAGTGGTGTCCTAGTTGTGGTGTGGTAGTAGTAGTGTACTAGTCGTGGTGTGGTAGTATTGGAGGGGAATACTAGTTGTGGTGTGGTAGTAGTGGTGTAAGAGTTATGGTGTAGTAGCAATTGTGTACAAGTTGTGGTGTGGTAGAAATTGTGTACAAGTTGTGGTGTGGTAGGTGGTGTACTAATGGTGGTGTTTTGGTGGTGGTGTACTAGTTGTGGTGTGGTAGTAGTGGTGTACTAGTGATGGTGTGGTAGTAGTGGTGTACTAGTGATGGTGTGGTAGTAGTGGTGTACTAGTGGTGTGGTAGTAGTGGTGTACTATTTGTAGTGTGGTAGTAGTGGTGTACTAGATGTGGTGTGGTAGTAGTGGTGCACTAGCGATTGTGTGGTAGTAGTGGTGTATTAGTGGTGGTGTGGTAGTAGTGGTGTACTAGTTGTTGTGTGGTAATATTGGTGTACTAGTGATAATATGGGAGTAGTGGTGGTGTGGCAGTAGTGGTGTACTTGTTGTAGTGTGGTAGTAGTGGTGTACTAGTGATGGTGTGGTAGCAGTGGTATACTAATGATGGTGAGGTAGTAGTGGTGTACTTGTTGTTGTGTAGGTAAAGTGGTGCACTAGTTGTGGTGTGGTAGTAGTGGTGTATTAGTGATCGTGTGGTAGTAGTGGTGTACTAGTGGTGGTGTGGTAGTAATGGTGTACTAGTGGTGTGGAAGTAGTGGTGTACCAGTTTTGGTGTGGTAGTAGTTATGTACTAGTTGTGGTGTGGTAGTAGTGGTGTACTAGTTGTGGAGTGGTAGTAATGGTGTACTAGTTGTTGTGTGGTAATATTGGTGTACTAGTGATAATGTGGGAGTAGTGGTGTACTAGTGGTGGTGTGGCAGTAGTGGTGTACTTGTTGTGGTGTGGTAGTAGTATTGTACTAGTGATGGTGTGGTAGCAGTGGTATACTAATGATGGTGAGGTAGTAGTGGTGTACTTGTTGTTGTGTAGGTAAAGTGGTGTACTAATTGTGGTGTGGTAGTAGTGGTGTATTAGTGATCGTGTGGTAGTAGTGGTGTACTAGTGGTGGTGTGGTAGTAATGGTGTACTAGTGGTGTGGAAGTAGTGGTGTACCAGTTTTGGTGTGGTAGTAGTTATGTACTAGTTGTGGTGTGGTAGTAGTGGTGTACTAGTTGTGGAGTGGTAGTAATGGTGTACTAGTTGTTGTGTGGTAATATTGGTGTACTAGTGATAATGTGGGAGTAGTGGTGTACTAGTGGTGGTGTGGCAGTAGTGGTGTACTTGTTGTGGTGTGGTAGTAGTATTGTACTAGTGATGGTGTGGTAGCAGTGGTATACTAATGATGGTGAGGTAGTAGTGGTGTACTTGTTGTTGTGTAGGTAAAGTGGTGTACTAATTGTGGTGTGGTAGTAGTGGTGTATTAGTGATCGTGTGGTAGTAGTGGTGAACTAGTGGTGGTGTGGTAGTAATAGTGGACGAGTTGTGTGGAAGTAGTGGTGTACCAGTTTTGGTGTAGTAGTAGTGATGTACTTGTTGTTGTGTGGTAGTAGTGGTGTACTAGTTGTGGAGTGGTAGTAGTGGTGTACTAGTTGTAGTGTGGTAGTATTGGTGTGCTGGAAGTTGTGTACTATTGGTGGTGTACTATTTCTGGTGTGGTATTAATGGTGTACTAGTGGTGGTCTGCAATTTGTGGTGTGGTAGTAGTGTTGTACTAGTTGTGATTTGGTAGTAGTGGTGTACTTTTGGTGGCGTGCTAGTAGTGTTGTTCTAGTGGTGGTGTGGTAGTAGTGTTGAACTAGTGTTGGTGTGGTAGTAGTGGTGTGGTAGTAGTGGTGTACAAGTGGTGGTGAGGTAGTAGGTTTGTACTAGTTGTGGCGTGGTAGTAGTGGTGTACTAGATGTGGTGTAGTAGTAGTGATGTACTAGTTGTGGTGTTGTAGTAGTGGTGTACTTGTTGTGTTGTTGTAGTAGTGGTGTAATAGTTGTGCTGTGGTAGTAGTGGTGTACTAGTTGTTGTGTACTAGTTATGGTGTGGTAGTAGTAGTGTACTAGTTGTGGTGTGATAGTAGTTGTGTACTAGATATGGTATGGTAGTTGTGGTGTGGTAGTAGTGGTGTACTATTTATAGTGTGATAGTAGTGGTGTACTAGGAATTGTGTGGCAGTAGTGGTGTGGTAGTAGTGGTGTACTAGTCGTGGTGTTGTTGTAGTTGTGTAATGGTGGTGGTGTACTAATTGTGGTGTGGTAGTTGTGATGTGGTAGTAGAGATGTACTATTTGTGGTGTGGTAATAGAGGTGTACTAGTTGGGGTATATTATTAGTGGTGTACTACTTGTGGTGTGGTTGTAGTTGTTGTTATGATCTCAGCCTGCAGGAGAAACGAGTCTCCCTCTTTGAGAGTTATTCATCAAGCCTGACCTGATTAGAAGGTCTAGCAAATATTGAGGTGATAACACATATGTAAAATAGTTGCTTGGATATATATATAACAATTTGAGATTATGGGCAATGAAGAAGAAAACAGATAAATGACTGGTTAGGAGATGTGGACATTTTACTGGAGGCGTGAGGCTCGCTTCGGGAGGGCTTTGACCTCACTTGAGTGCCTGACATCGCAGGGGGAATGCCGCGTTCCGTTAAGCTCCCGTCAGAAAAGAACCCCTAGTGATATATCTCGAAGAGAAGAGAAGTGTGCAGACGTACCAGCTGTGGAATCGAGCTGGGGAAGTGTGGTCTCAAGTCCTGGGCGATGAGAAGTGTTTATTAAACCGCCCAGAGGCATTATTGTGGGCCGTGGAAGCGCCCTGACCAAGCTTCTCAGAGGGAGGAGCGCCCTCGACCAGACAATCTGTGGTTTGTCTTTGGGGAAGAAGTTGCTGAGAACTTCGAAGCCAGCACAGATGAAGTATTTGCTGAGACTCCAAGGTAGTGGAGGCGAGGACCTCGAGCTGTGAGGAAAAGCAGTGAAGAGGAGTGTCACGTGCTTCTGTAGAGGTGGTGAAGCACCATAGTTGCTCGAGGGAACTTCATGGTGTAGCAGCCAAGAGAGCTGTGGAGAACCCTAGCAGAAGGGTGAAGCACCGTAGTTGCTCAAGGAAACTTCATGATAGCAGCCTGGAGGAGCTGCAGAGGATCCTGGTAGTTAAGCCAGGAAGAACCTAAAGATATCAGGGTAGTGAACTTCCAGAGGTGGAAGGGAAGTTCTGGTGGATTACTTGTAGGGAGTTGATAGTGTTTGGTTGTCATTAGGGTGCATGACGCAGTGAGAGGTGAGTGATTGTTGGCATTCTTATGTCAAGGAGTGTTTTATACTTAAGTTTAGAGTTACAATCGTAGGCTGGATTACCTACAGATGTATGTGTTCTAGGACTGATAGGGTGATCGGTTGATCATTGCGGTGTATCAAGGAACATTTATGCTGATATATGTTATTGCATTCAAATGCTGATTTTCTTTGTACACATTTATAGATACACATATATATATATTCTCTTGCTGATGGTGCAACAGTGTATGTAGACTTGATCAACTTGATGAGGTTGATAGTATCAGGTGGTGAACCAGGAGATAGGATACCACTTGATAAGCTGATGGTAGAGTTCTGATGGTGTTGGAGTGCAATCTGATTGTAATATTATAGAGTATAGGATTCATTATCATTATATGTGTGTATGTATTGTGTATGTGCTTTGTCCAGTAAATGTATTCAAATTTGCTGGTATTTGACCTTGTCCTAGTGAGACTTCCCCATGAAATAGTACAGAAGGTGAGAGAGAGAAAGAACCAAGAACCACTGTTGTGGACAGGGTAATAGGTAATACTAATAAGTCAAAAGGGGATTGAGGAGATCATATCACCTAAGGAGAGAGTGGGGAGTCACAGCGGCTCGTGTGGGTGTGTGCACGTGAGAACGAGGCTAAGTGTTGGAGCCGCATCCCCTAAATGTGTGACGTTGAGCCCCTCTCCAAGAGCCAGAAACGCCAAGGGTGATCTCCTAGTGAGGTATAATCACCCTACCGAGTTGTGGGTTGGGTTGTCCGTAGAGAAGGATCAACGACGGCAATACCACCAACCCACATGACTAAAATATTGTGTACTAGTTGTGGTGTTGTAGAAGTGGTGTACTAGTTGTGGAGTGGTAGTAGTGGTGTACTACTTGTGGTGTGGTAGTATTGGTGTACTAATGGTGCTGTTGTAGTAGTGGTGTACTAGTTGTTGTGTGGAAGTAGTGTTGTACTAGTTGTGTAGTGGTAGTAGTGGTGTACTAGAGGTGATGTGGTAGTAGTGATGTACTAGTTGTGGTGTGGTAGTAGTAGTGTACTACTTGTAGAGTGGTAGTAGTCGTGTACTAGTGGTGATGTGGTAGTGGTGGTGTACTAGTTGTGGTGTACTACTTGTAGAGTGGTAGTAGTGGACTACTAGTGGTGGAGTGGTAGTAGTGGTATACTTTTGGTGATGTGGTAGTAGTGGTGTTTTAGTGGTGATGTGGTAGTAGTGGTGTACTAGTTGTGCAGTGGTAGTAGTAGTATACTGGTAGTGGTATAGTTGTGATAGTGTACTAGTTGTCGTGTACGATTTGTGGTGTGGTAGTAGTGGTGTACTTGTGATGGTGTGGTACTAGTGGTGTACTAGTGATGGTGTGGTAGTAGTGGTGTACTAGTGGTGTGGTAATAATGGTGTACTATTTTGGTGTGGTAGTAGTGGTGTACTAGTTGTGGTGTGGTAGTAGTGGTGTACTAGTTATGGTGTGGTAGTAGTGTTGAACTAGTTGTGGTGGGTTAGTATTGGTGTACTAGTAGTAGTGTATTATTGGTGGTGTACTATTTCTGGTGTGGTAGTAGTGGTGTACTAGTGGTGGTCTACAAGTTGTGGTGTGGTATAGTGGTGTACTTGTGGTGATTTGGTAGTAGTGATGTACTAGTAATGGTGTGCTAGTGATGGTGTACTAGTGGTGTTGTGGAAGTAGTGGTGTACTAGCTGTGTTGTGGTAGTATTGGTGTGAAGTGCTGGTGAGGTAGTAGGTTTGTACTAGTTGTGGTGTGGTAGTAATGGTGGAGAAGTTGTGGTGTGGTAGTAGTAGTGTACTAGTTGTAGTGTGAAAGTAGTGGTGTACTAGTTGTAGTGTGGTAGTAGTGGTGTACTAGTTCTGGTGTGGTAGTAGTGGTGTACTAGTTGTGGTGTTGTAGAAGTGGTGTATTAGGTGTGATGTACTAGTTGTGGTGTTGTAGCAGTGGTGTACTAGTTGTAATGTTGTAGTAGTGGTGAACTACTTGTGGTGTGGAATTAGTGGTGTCCTAGTTGTGGTGTGGTAGTAGTAGTGTACTAGTCGTGGTGTGGTAGTAGTGGGATACTAGTTGTGGTGTGGTAGTAGTGGTGTAAGAGTTGTGGTGTGGTAGCAATTGTGTACAAGTTGTGGTGTGGTAGAAATTGTGTACAAGTTGTGGTGTGGTAGTAGTGGTGTACTAATGGTGGTGTTTTGGTGGTGGTGTACTAGTTGTGGTGTGGTAGTAGTGGTGTACTAGTGATGGTGTGGTAGTAGTGGTGTACTAGTGATGGTGTGGTAGTAGTGGTGTACTAGTGGTGTGGTAGTAGTGGTGTACTAGTTGTAGTGTGGTAGTAGTGGTGTACTAGATGTGGTGTGGTAGTAGTGGTGCACTAGCGATTGTGTGGTAGTAGTGGTGTATTAGTGGTGGTGTGGTAGTAGTGGTGTACTAGTTGTTGTGTGGTAATATTGGTGTACTAGTGATAATATGGGAGTAGTGGTGGTGTGGCAGTAGTGGTGTACTTGTTGTGGTGTGGTAGTAGTGGTGTACTAGTGATGGTGTGGTAGCAGTGGTATACTAATGATGGTGAGGTAGTAGTGGTGTACTTGTTGTTGTGTAGGTAAAGTGGTGCACTAGTTGTGGTGTGGTAGTAGTGGTGTATTAGTGATCGTGTGGTAGTAGTGGTTTACTAGTGGTGGTGTGGTAGCAATGGTGTACTAGTGGTGTGGAAGTAGTGGTGTACCAGTTTTGGTGTGGTAGTAGTTATGTACTAGTTGTGGTGTGGTAGTAGTGGTGTACTAGTTGTGGAGTGGTAGTAATGGTGTACTAGTTGTGGAGTGGTAGTAGTGGTGTACTAGTTGTAGTGTGGTAGTATTGGTGTACTGGAAGTTGAGTACTATTGGTGGTGTACTATTTCTGGTGTGGTATTAATGATGTACTAGTGGTGGTCTGCAGTTTGTGGTGTGGAAGTAGTGTTGTACTAGTTGTGATTTCGTAGTAGTGGTGTACTTTTAGTGGCGTGCTAGTAGTGTTGTTCTAGTGGTGGTGTGGTAGTAGTGTTGAACTAGTGTTGGTGTGGTAGTAGTGGTGTAGTAGTTGTGGTGTGGTAGTAGTGGTGTACAAGTGGTGGTGAGGTAGTAGGTTTGTACTAGTTGTGGCGTGGTAGTAGTGGTGTACTAGATGTGGTGTAGTAGTAGTGATGTACTAGTTGTGGTGTTGTAGTAGTGGTGTACTAGTTGTGTTGTTGTAGTAGTGGTGTAATAGTTGTGCTGTGGTAGTAGTAGTGTACTAGTTGTTGTGTACTAGTTATGGTGTGGTAGTAGTAGTGTACTAGTTGTGGTGTGATAGTAGTTGTGAACTAGTTATGGTATGGTAGTTGTGGTGTGGTAGTAGTGGTGTACTATTTATAGTGTGATAGTAGTGGTGTACTAGGAATTGTGTGGCAGTAGTGGTGTGGTAGTAGTGGTGTACTAGTCGTGGTGTTGTTGTAGTTGTGTAATGGTGGTGGTGTACTAATTGTGGTGTGGTAGTTGTGATGTGGTAGTAGAGATGTACTATTTGTGGTGTGGTAATAGAGGTGTACTAGTTGGGGTATATTATTAGTGGTGTACTACTTGTGGTGTGGTTGTAGTTGTTGTTATGATCTCAGCCTGCAGGAGAAACGAGTCTCCCTCCTTGAGAGTTATTCATCAAGCCTGACCTGATTAGAAGGTCCAGCAAATATTGAGGTGATAACACATATGTAAAATAGTTGCTTGGATATATATATAACAATTTGAGATTATGGGCAATGAAGAAGAAAACAGATAAATGACTGGTTAGGAGATGTGGACATTTTGCTGGAGGCGTGAGGCTCGCTTCGGGAGGGCTTTGACCTCACTTGAGTGCCAGACATCGCTGGGGAAATACCGCAGTCCGTTAAGCTCCCGTCAGAAGGGAACCCCATAGTGATATATCTCGAAGAGAAGAGAAGTGTGCAGACGTACCAGCTGTGGAATCGAGCTGGGGAAGTGTGGTCTCAAGTCCTGGGCGATGAGAAGTGTTTATTAAACCGCCCAGAGGCATTATTGTGGGCCGTGGAAGCGCCCTCACCAAGCTTCTCAGAGGGAGGAGTGCCCTCGACCAGACAATCTGTGGTTTGTCTTTGGGGAAGAAGTTGCTGAGAACTTCAAAGCCAGCACAGATGAATTAGTTGCTGAGACACCAAGGTAGTGGAGGCGAGGACCTCGAGCTGTGAGGAAAAGCAATGAAGAGGAGTGTCTCGTGCTTCTGTAGAGGTGGTGAAGCACCATAGTTGCTCGAGGGAACTTCATGGTGTAGCAGCCAAGAGAGCTGTGGAGAACCCTAGCAGAAGGGTGAAGCACCGTAGTTGCTCAAGGAAACTTCATGATAGCAGCCTGGAGGTGCTGCAGAGGATCCTCGTAGTTAAGCCAGGAAGACCCTTAAGATATCAGGGTAGTGAACTTCCAGAGGTGGAAGGGAAGTTCTGGTGGATTACTTGTAGGGAGCTGATAGTGTTTGGTTGTCATTAGCGTGCAAGACGCAGTGAGAGGTGAGTGATTGTTGGCATTCTTATGTCAAGGAGTGTTTTATACTTAAGTTTAGAGTTACAATCGTAGGCTGGATTACCTACAGATGTATGTGTTCTAGGACTGATAGGGTGATCGGTTGATCATTGCATTGTATCAAGGAACATTTATGCTGATATATGTTATTGCATTTAAATGCTGATTTTCTTTATACACATTTATAGATACATATATATATATTCTCTTGCTGATGGTGCAACAGTGTATGTAGACTTGATCAACTTGAGGAGGTTGATAGTATCAGGTGGTGAACCAGGAGATAGGATACCACTTGATAAGCTGATGATAGAGTTCTGATGGTGTTGGAGTGCAACCTGATTGTAATATTATAGAGTATAGGATTCATTATTATTATATGTGTGTATGTATTGTGTATGTGCTTTGTCCAGTAAATGAATTCAAATTTGCTGGTATTTGACCTTGTCCTAGTGAGACTTCCCCATGAAATAGTACAGAAGGAGAGAGAGAGAGAAACAACCAAGAACCACTGCTGTGGACAGGGTAAAAGGTAATACTAATAAGTCAAAAGGGGATTGAGGAGATCATATCACCTAAGAAGAGAGTGGGGAGTCACGGCGGCTCGTGTGGATGTGTGCACGTGAGAACGAGGCTAAGTGTTGGAGCCGCATCCCCTAAATGTGTGACGTTGAGCCCCTCTCCAAGAGCCAGAAACGCCAAGGGTGATCTCCTAGTGAGGTATAAGCACTCTACCGAGTTGTGGGTTGGGTTGTCCGTAGAGAAGGATCAACGACGACAACACCACCAACCCACAAGACTATAATATTGTGTACTAGTTGTGGTGTTGTAGTAGTAGTGTACTAGTTGTGGTGTGGTAGTAGTGGTGTACTACTCGTGGTGTGGTAGTATTGGTGTACTAATGGTGCTGTTGTAGTAGTGGTGTACTAGTTGTTGTGTGGAAGAAGTGTTGTACTAGTTGTGTAGTGGTAGTAGTGGTGTACTAGAGGTGATGTGGTAGTAGTGGTGTACTAGTTGTGGTGTGGTAGTAGTAGTGTACTACTTGTAGAGTGGTAGTAGTCGTGTACTAGTGGTGATGTGGTAGTGGTGGTGTACTAGTGGTGTGGTAGTAGTGGTGAACTACTTGTAGAGTGGTAGTAGTGGTGTACTAGTGGTGGAGTGGTAATAGTGGTATACTTTTGGTGATGTGGTATTAGTGGTGATATGGTAGTAGTGGTGTACTAGTTGTGAAGTGGTAGTAGTAATATACTGGTAGTGGTATAGTTGTCATGGTGTACCAGTTGTCGTGTACGATTTGTGGTGTGGTAGTAGTGGTGTACGTTACGTGTTAGTAGTGGGATACTAGTTGTGGTGTGGTAGTAGTGGTGTAATAGTTGTGGTGTGGTAGAAATATTGTACAAGTTGTGGTGTGGTAGTAGTGGTGTACTAATGGTGGTGTTTTAGTGGTGGTGTACTAGTTGTGGTGTGGTAGTAGTGGTTTACTAGTGATGGTGTGGTAGTAGTGGTGTACTAGTGATGGTGTGGTAGTAGTGGTGTACTAGTGGTGTGGTAGTAGAGGTGTACTAGTTGTAGTGTGGTAGTAATTGTATACTAGATGTGGTGTGGTAGTAGTGGTGCACTAGCGATAGTGTGGTAGTAGTGGTATACTAATGATGGTGTAGTAGTAGTGGCGTACTTGTTGTTGTGTAGGTAAAGTGGTGTACTAGTTGTGGTGTGGTAGTAGTGGTTTATTAGTGATGGTGTGGTAGTAGTGGTGTACTAGTGGTGGTGTGGTAGTAATGGTGTACTAGTGGTGTGGAAATAGTGGTGGACTAGTTGTAGTGTGGTAGTATTGGTGTACTGGAAGTTGTGTACTATTGGTGGTGTACTATATCTGGTGTGGTATTAATGATGTACTAGTGGTGGTCTACAATTTATGGTGTGGTAGTAGTGTTGTACTAGTTATGATTTGGAAGTAGTGGTGTACTTTTGGTGGTGTGCAGGTAGTGTTGTTCTAGTGGTGGTGTGGTAGTAGTGTTGAACTAGTGTTGGTGTGGTTGTAGTGGTGTACTAGTTGTTGTGTGGTAATAGTGGTGTACAAGTGGTGGTGAGGTAGAAGGTTCGTACTAGTTGTGGCGTGGTAGTAGTGGTGTACTAGTAGTGATGTACTAGTTGTGGTGTTGTAGTAGTGGTGTACTAGTTGTGTTGTTGTAGTAGTGGTGTAATAGTTGTACTGTGGTAGTAGTGGTGTACTAGTTGTTGTGTACTAGTTATGGTGTGGTAGTAGTAATGTACTAGTTGTGTTGTGGTAGTTGTGATGTGATAGTAGTTGTGTACTAGTTATGGTATGGTAGTTGTGGTGTGGTAGTAGTGGTGTACTATTTATAGTGTGATAGTAGTGGTGTACTAGGAATTGTGTGGCAGTAGTGGTGTGGTAGTAGTGGTGTACTAGTCGTGGTGTTGTTGTAGTTGTGTAATGGTGGTGGTGTACTAATTGTGGTGTGGTAGTTGTGATGTAGGAGTTGAGATGTACTAGTTGTAGTGTGGTAATAGAGGTGTACTAGTTGGGGTATATTATTAGTGGTGTCCTAATTGTGGTGTGGTTGTAGTTGTTGTTATGATCTCAGCCTGCAGGAGAAACGAGTCTCCCTCCTTGAGAGTTATTCATCAAGCCTGACTTGATTAGAAGGTCTAGCAAATATTGAGGTGATAACACATATGTAAAATAGTTGCTTGGATATATATAACAATTTGAGATTATGGGCAATGAAGAAGAAAACAGATAAATGACTGGTTAGGAGATGTGGACATTTTGTTGGAGGCGTGAGGCTCGCTTCGGGAGGGCTTTGACCTCACTTGAGTGCCAGACATCGCAGGGGTAATGCCGCGCTCCATTAAGCTCCCGTCAGAAGGAAACCCCTAGTGATATATCTCGAAGAGAAGAGAAGTGTGCAGACGTACCAGCTGTGGAATCGAACTGGGGAAGTGTGGTCTCAAGTCCTGGGCGATGAGAAGTGTTTATTAAACCGCCCAGAGGCATTATTGTGGGCCGTGGAAGCGCCCTGACCAAGCTTCTCAGAGGGAGGAGCGCCCTCGACCAGACAATCTGTGGTTTGTCTTTGGGGAAGAAGTTGCTGAGAACTTCGAAGCCAGCACAGATGAAGTAGTTGATGAGACTCCAAGGTAGTGGAGGCGAGGACCTCGAGCTGTGAGGAGAAGCAGTGAAGAGGAGTGTCACGTGCTTCTGTAGAGGTGGTGAAGCACCATAGTTGCTCCAGGGAACTTCATTGTGTAGCAGCCCAGAGAGCTGTGGAGGACCCTAGCAGAAGGGTGAAGCACCGTAGTTGCTCAAGGAAACTTCATGATAGCAGCCTGGAGGAGCTGCAGAGGATCCTGGTAGTTAAGCCAGGAAGAACCTAAAGATATCAGGGTAGTGAACTTCCAGAGATGGAAGGGAAGTTCTGGTGGATTACTTGTAGGGAGTTGATAGTGTTTGGTTGTCATTAGCGTGCAAGACGCAGTGAGAGGTGAGTGATTGTTGGCATTCTTATGTCAAGGAGTGTTTTATACTTAAGTTTAGAGTTACAATCGTAGGCTGGATTACCTACAGATGTATGTGTTCTAGGACTGATAGGGTGATCGGTTGATCATTGCGGTGTATCAAGGAACATTTATGCTGATATATGTTATTGCATTTAAATGCTGATTTCCTTTGTACACATTTATAGATACATATATATATATATTCTCTTGCTGATGGTGCAACAGTGTATGTAGACTTGATCAACTTGAGGAGGTTGATAGTATCAGGTGGTGAACCAGGAGATAGGATACCACTTGATAAGCTGATGATAGAGTTCTGATGGTGTTGGAGTGCAACCTGATTGTAATATTATAGAGTATAGGATTCATTAATATTATATGTGTGTATGTATTGTGTATGTGCTTTGTCCAGTAAATGAATTCAAATTTGCTGGTATTTGACCTTGTCCTAGTGAGACTTCCCCATGAAATAGTACAGAAGGAGAGAGAGAGAGAAACAACCAAGATCCACTGCTGTGGACAGGGTAAAAGGTAATACTAATAGGTCAAAACGGGATTGAGGAGATCATATCACCTAAGAAGAGAGTGGGGAGTCACGGCGGCTCGTGTGGGTGTATGCACGTGAGAACGAGGCTAAGTGTTGGAGCCGCATCCCCTAAATGTGTGACGTTGAGCCCCTCTCCAAGAGCCAGAAACGCCAAGGGTGATCTCCTAGTGAGGTTTAAGCACTCTATCGAGTTGTGGGTTGGGTTGTCCGTAGAGAAGGATCAACGACGACAACACCACCAACCCACAAGACTATAATATTGTGTACTAGTTGTGGTGTTGTAGTAGTGGTGTACTAGTTGTGGTGTGGTAGTAGTGGTGTACTACTTGTGGTGTGGTAGTATTGGTGTACTAATGGTGCTGTTGTAGTAGTGGTGTACTAGTTGTTGTGTGGAAGAAGTGTTGTACTAGTTGTGTAGTGGTAGTAGTGGTGTACTAGAGGTGATGTGGTAGTAATGGTGTACTAGTTGTGGTGTGGTAGTAGTAGTGTACTACTTGTAGAGTGGTAGTAGTCGTGTACTAGTGGTGATGTGGTAGTGGTGGTGTACTAGTTGTGGTGTGGTAGTAGTGGTGAACTACTTGTAGAGTGGTAGTAGTGGTGTACTACTGGTGGAGTGGTAATAGTGGTATACTTTTGGTGAGTTGGTATTAGTGGTGTTTTAGTGGTGATGTGGTAGTAGTGGTGTACTAGTTGTGAAGTGGTAGTAGTTGTATACTGGTAGTGGTATAGTTGTCAGTGTGTACCAGTTGTCGTGTACGATTTGTGGTGTGGTAGTAGTGGTGTACTTGTGATGGTGTGGTACTAGTGGTGTACTAGTGATGGTGTGGTAGTAGTGGTGTACTAGTGGTGTGGTAATAATGGTGTACTATTTTGGTGTGGTAGTAGTGGTGTACTAGTTCTGGTGTGGTAGTTGTGGTGTACTAGTTATGGTGTGGTAGTATTGTTGCACTAGTTGTGGTTTGGTAGTATTGGTGTACTAGTAGTAGTGTATTATTAGTGGTGTACTAGTAGTAGTGTATTATTAGTGGTGTACTATTTCTGGTGTGGTAGTAGTGGTGTACTAGTGGTGGTCTACAAGTTGTGGTGTGGTATAGTGGTGTACTAGTGGTGATTTGGTAGTAGTGATGTACTAGTAGTGGTGTGCTAGTAATGGTGTACTAGTGGTGTTGTGGAAGTAGTGGTGTTCTAGCTATGGTGTGGTAGTAGTGGTGTACAAGTGCTGGTGAGGTAGTAGGTTTGTACTAGTTGTGGTGTGGTAGTAATGGCGGAGAAGTTGTGGTGTTGTAGTAGTGGTGTACTAGTTGTGTTGTTGTAGTAGTGGTGTAATAGTTGTACTGTGGTAGCAGTGGTGTACTAGTTGTTGTGTACTAGTTATGGTGTGGTAGTATTAATGTACTAGTTGTGGTGTGGTAGTTAGGGTGTGATAGTAGTTGTGAACTAGTTATGGTATGGTAGTTGTGGTGTGGTAGTAGTGGTGTACTATTTATAGTGTGATAGTAGTGGTGTACTAGGAATTGTGTGGCAGTAGTGGTGTGGTAGTAGTGGTGTACTAGTCGTGGTGTTGTTGTAGTTGTGTAATGGTGGTGGTGTACTAATTGTGGTGTGGTAGTTGTGATGTAGGAGTAGAGATGTACTAGTTGTAGTGTGGTAATAGAGGTGTACTAGTTGGGGTATATTATTAGTGGTGTACTACTTGTCGTGTGGTTGTAGTTGTTGTTATGATCTCAGCCTGTAGGAAAAACGAGTCTCCCTCCTTGAGAGTTATTCATCAAGCCTGACTTGATTAGAAGGTCTAGCAAATATTGAGGTGATAACACATATGTAAAATAGTTGCTTGGATATATATAGCAATTTGAGATTATGGGCAATGAAGAAGAAAACAGATAAATGACTGGTTAGGAGATGTGGACATTTTGCGGGAGGCGTGAGGCTCGCTTCGGGAGGGCTTTGACCTCACTTGAGTGCCAGACATCGCAGGGGGGAATGCCGCGCTCCGTTAAGCTCCCGTCAGAAGGGAACCCCTAGTGATATGTCTCGAAGAGAAGAGAAGTGTGCAGACGTAACAGCTGTGGAATCGAGCTGGGGGAGTGTGGTCTCAGGTCCTGGGCGATGAGAAGTGTTTATTAAACCGCCCAGAGGCATTATTGTGGGCCGTGGAAGCGCCTTGACCAAGCTTCTCAGAGGGAGGAGCGCCCTCGACCAGACAATCTGTGGTTTGTCTTTGGGGAAGAAGTTGCTGAGAACTTCGAAGCCAGCACAGATGAAGTAGTTGATGAGACTCCAAGGTAGTGGAGGCGAGGACCTCGAGCTGTGAGGAGAAGCAATGAAGAGGAGTGTCACGTGCTTCTGTAGAGGTGGTGAAGCACCATAGTTGCTCCCGGGAACTTCATGGTGTAGCAGCCAAGAGAGCTGTGGAGGACCCTAGCAGAAGGGTGGAAGCACCGTAGTTGCTCAAGGAAACTTCATGATAGCAACCTGGAGGAGCTGCAGAGGATCCTGGTAGTTAAGCCAGGAAGAACCTAAAGATATCAGGGTAGTGAACTTCCAGAGGTGGAAGGGAAGTTCTGGTGGATTACTTGTAGGGAGTTGATATTGTCTGGTTGTCATTAGCGTGCAAGACGCAGTGAGAGGTGAGTGATTGTTGGCATTCTTATGTCAAGGAGTGTTTTATACTTAAGTTTAGAGTTACAATCGTAGGCTGGATTACCTACAGATGTATTTGTTCTAGGACTGATAGGGTGATCGGTTGATCATTGCGGTGTATCAAGGAACATTTATGCTGATATATGTTATTGCATTTAAATGCTGATTTTCTTTGTACACATTTATAGATACATATATATATATTCTCTTGCTGATGGTGCAACAGTGTATGTAGACTTGATACACTTGAGGAGGTTGATAGTATCAGGTGGTGAACCCGGAGATAGGATACCACTTGATACGCTGATGATAGAGTTCTGATGGTGTTGGAGTGCAACCTGATTGTAATATTATAGAGTATAGGATTCATTATTATTATATATGTGTATGTATTGTGTATGTGCTTTGTCCAGTAAATGAATTCAAATTTGCTGGTATTTGACCTTGTCCTAGTGAGACTTCCCCATGAAATAGTACAGAAGGAGAGAGAGAGAGAAACAACCAAGAACCACTGCTGTGGACAGGGTAAAAGGTAATACTAATAAGTCAAAAGGTGATTGAGGAGATCATATCACCTAAGAAGAGAGTGGGGAGTCACGGCGGCTCGTGTGTGTGTGTGTGCACGTGAGAACGAGGCTAAGTGTTGGAGCCGCATCCCCTAAATGTGTGACGTTGAGCCCCTCTCCAAGAGTTAGAAACGCCAAGGGTGATCTCCTAGTGAGGTATAAGCACTCTACCGAGTTGTGGGTTGGGTTGTCCGTAGAGAAGGATCAATGACGACAACACCACCAACCCACAAGACTATAATATTGTGTACTAGTTGTGGTGTTGTAGTAGTGGTGTACTAGTTGTGGTGTGGTAGTAGTGGTGTACTACTTGTGGTGTGGTAGTATTGGTGTACTAATGGTGCTGTTGTAGTAGTGGTGTACTAGTTGTTGTGTGGAAGTAGTGTTGTACTAGTTGTGTAGTGGTGTACTAGAGGTGATGTGGTAGTAGTGGTGTACTAGTTGTGGTGTGGTAGTAGTAGTGTACTACTTGTAGAATGGTAGTAGGCGTGTACTAGTGGTGATGTGGTAGTGGTGGTGTACTAGTTGTGGTGTGGTAGTAGTTATGAACTACTTGTAGAGTGGTAGTAGTGGTGTACTAGTGGTGGAGTGGTAATAGTGGTATACTTTGGGTGATGTGGTAGTAGTGGTGTACTAGTTGTGAAGTGGTAGTAGTAGTATACTGGTAGTGGTATAGTTGTCATGGTGTACCAGTTGTCGTGTACGATTTGTGGTGTGGTAGTAGTGGTGTACTTGTGATGGTGTGGTACTAGTGGTGTACTAGTGATGGTGTGGTAGTAGTGGTGTACTAGTGGTGTGGTAATAATGGTGTACTATTTTGGTGTGGTAGTAGTGGTGTACTAGTTGAGGTGTGTAGTAGTGGTGTACTAGTTATGGTGCGGTAGTAGTGTTGCACTAGTTGTGGTGTGGTAGTATTGGTTTACTAGTAGTAGTGTATTATTAGTGGTGTACTATTTCTGGTGTGGTAGTAGTGGTGTACTAGTGGTGGTCTACAAGTTGTGGTGTGGTATAGTGGTGTACTAGTGGTGATTTGGTAGTAGTGATGTACTAGTAGTGGTGTGCTAGTAATGGTGTACTAGTGGTGTTGTGGAAGTAGTGGTGTACTAGCTATGGTGTGGTAGTAGTGGTGTACAAGTGCTGGTGAGGTAGTAGGTTTGTACTAGTTGTGGTGTGGTAGTAATGGTGGAGAAGTTGTAGTGTGGTAGTAGTGGTGTACTAGTTGTGGTGTGGTAGTAGTAGTGTACTAGTTGTAGTGTGGAAGTAGTGGTGTACTAGTTGTAATGTGGTAGTAGTGGTGTACTAGTTCTGGTGTGGTAGTAGTGGTGTACTAGTTGTGGTGTTGTAGAAGTGGTGTATTAGGTGTGATGTACTAGTTGTGGTGTTGTAGCAGTGGTGTACTAGTTGTAATGTTGTAGTAGTGGTGAACTACTTGTGGTGTGGTATTAGTGGTGTACTAGTTGTGGTGTGGTAGTAGTGGTGTACTAGTCGTGGTGTGGTAGTAGTGGGATACTAGTTGTAGTGTGGTAGTAGTGGTGTAATAGTTGTGGTGTGATAGAAATTGTGTACAAGTTGTGGTGTGGTAGTAATTAGGTGTATAATAGTGGTGTACTAATTGTGGTGTTTTAGTGTTGTTGTACTAGTTGTGGTGTGGTAGTAGTGGTGTACTAGTGATGGTGTGGTGGTAGTGGTGTACTAGTGATGGTGTGGTAGTAGTGGTGTACTAGTGGTGTGGCAGAAGTGGTGTACTAGTTGTAGTGTGGTAGTAGTGGTGTACTAGATGTGGTGTGGTAGTAGTGGTGCACTAGCGATAGTGTGGTAGTAGTGGTGTATTAGTGGGGGTGTGGTAGTAGTGGTGTACTAGTTGTTGTGTGGTAATATTGGTGTACTAGTGATAATGTGGGAGTAGTGGTGTACTAGTGGTGGTGTGGCAGTAGTGGTGTACTTGTTGTGGTGTGGTAGTAGTGGTGTACTAGTGATGGTGTGGTAGCAGTGGTATATTAATGATGGTGAGGTAGTAGTTGTGTACTTGTTGTTGTGTAGGTAAAGTGGTGTACTAATTGTGGTGTGGTAGTAGTGGTGTATTAGTGATCGTGTGGTAGTATTGGTGTACAAGTGGTGGTGTGGAAGTAATGGTGTACTAGTGGTGTGGAAGTAGTGGTGTACCAGTTTTGGTGTGGTATTAATGATGTACTAGTGGTGGTCTACAATTTGTGGTGTGGTAGTAGTGTTGTACTAGTTGTGATTTGGTAGTAGTGGTGAACTTTTGGTGGCGTGCTAGTAGTGTTGTTCTAGTGGTGGTGTGGTAGTAGTGTTGAACTAGTGTTGGTGTGGTAGTAGTGGTGTACTAGTTGTGGTGTGGTAGTAGTGGTGTACAAGTGGTGGTGATGTAGTAGGTTTGTACTAGTTGTGGCGTGGTAGTAGTGATGTACTAGATGTGGTGTGGTAGTAGTGATGTACTAGTTTTTGTGTGGTAGTAGTGGTGTACTAGTTGTAGTGTGGTAGTAGTGGTGTACTAGTTCTGGTGTGGTAGTAGTGATGTACTAGTTGTGGTGTGGTAGTAGTGGTGTACTAGTTGTGATATACTAGTTGTGGTGTTGTAGTAGTGGTGTACTAGTTGTGTTTTTGTAGTAGTGGTGTAATAGTTGTGCTGTGGTAGTAGTGGTGTACCAGTTGTTGTGTACTAGTTATGGTGTGGTAGTAGAAGTGTACTAGTTGTGGTGTGGTAGTTGTGGTGTGATAGTAGTGGTGAAATATCTAGGGCATCTAGATCTAACAGTATTTACGTCATGGATGACTTTAATTTTAGTGGAATAAACTGGTTGAACAAAACAGGGAATAGTGAAGCAGAAGATTTTCTTGAATTAATTGACGATTGCTTTCTTACGCAACACATTAAGGAACCAACACGGGAAAATAATATTTTAGATTTAGTGTTAACTAACAGGGAAACACAAATTAATGACATCGAAATAGGAAGTGAGCTAGGGAACAGTGATCACAAAGAAATCAGATTTAGCATAGAATGGAATAGACCTGTAGGAGAAAATTCTGTTAAAGTGCCAGATTTTCGAAAAGCTGATTTTAATAGCCTTAGAATTTTTTTGGGTCAAATTGATTGGAAAGTTTTGGGTATGGGGTGGGGGCCGGTCTTGGAGCGAGACATGACCCGAGTGATAGGTGACGTAAAAGGGGATTTCGATGTGGATTCAATATATAACTTATTTAAGAATATTCTAAACAAAGCACAGGAACGTAGTATACCATACAAATTGAATAGATCGAATACCAATGACCCAAAGTGGATAACAAAGAATTTGAAGAACCTTATAGGTAAAAAGAGAGCTTGGTACAAAAGGATTAAAAATGGGGAGGTCACTTTAGAACAAGAATTCGTACAACTGGTTAGAAATGTTAAAAAAGAGGTAAGGAAAGCAAAAAGAAACTATGAAGTTCGCATAGCAGGGCAAGCAAAGACAAATCCTAAAGGGTGTTTTCAGTTATATCGTACTAAGACTAGGGAAAGGATAGGTCCATTAAAAACTGAGACAGGTCAAATAACAGATAGTGATGAAGAGATGAGTAGTATTTTTAATAAATATTTTGTATCTGTATTTACTAAAGAGGAACTTAACAATATGCCTTCAGCCGAACAAGTCTATGTGGGTGGGGACGAGGACAGGTTGACGAGTTTAACAGTTACCAGGGAGGATGTTCTTAAACAAATAGTAAAACTCAAACCAAACAAATGGTTTTAGGGTTTTGAAATGGTCAAAGGATTGGCAGATGCAGTTTAATGCTGATAAATGTAAAGTTCTGAGGTTAGGTAATGATGATAGAGTTACAAGATACGAGCTAGATGGTGTTGTGATTGCGAAGTCGGATTGCGAAAGGGATCTGGGAGTTATGATTAGTAAGAATTTAAAACAAAAGGATCAATGCATAAATGTTCGTAATAAGGCAAATCGGACACTTGGATTTATTAATCGCAGCGTTAGTAACAAGACACCTGGTGTGGTTCTCAAGCTATATCTTGCTCTAGTTAGGCCCCATTTAGATTATGCAGTTCAGTTTTGGTCGCCATATTATAGAATGGATATAAATTCACTTGAACGTGTCCAGCGTAGGATGACTAAGTTAATTCCCCAAATTAGAAATCTTTCATATGAAGAAAGATTAACAAAGCTTAAGTTGCATTCACTGGAAAGGCGAAGAGTTAGGGGTGACATGATAGAGGTTTACAAGTGGATGAATGGACATAACCGGGGGGATATTAATAGGGTATTAAAGGTATCAACACAGGACAGAACACGAAACAATGGATATAAATTGGATAAGTTTAGATTTAGGAAAGACTTGGGTAAATACTGGTTCAGTAACAGGGTTGTTGATTTGTGGAACCAGTTGCCGCGTAACATTGTGGAGGTGGGGTCCCTCGATTGTTTCAAGCACGGGTTGGACAAGTATATGAGTGGGATTGGGTGGTTATAGAATGGGAGCTGCCTCGTATGGGCCAATAGGCCTTCTGCAGTTACCTTTGTTCTTATGTTCTTATGTTAAATCCCCAGGGCCGGATGAAGTGTTTGCCAGGGTGCTTAAAGAATGCAAAGAGGAGCTTTGTGACCCACTGTCAACCATATTTAATAAATCAATAGAGTCAGGCAGAGTGCCAGAGTTTTGGAAAGTTGCTAATGTGATACCAGTTTTTAAGAAAGGAGATAGATCACTTGCGTCTAACTATCGACCTATAAGCCTAACGTCTATTGTGGGAAAGTTACTCGAATCTATAATAGCAAATAAAATTCGTCTTCATTTTGAAAAACATAAATTAATAATTGAGTCGCAACATGGTTTTATAAATGGCCGTTCATGTTTAACAAATTTGTTATCTTTTTATTCTAGCATTGTTGAGGCAGTTGATAGTGGTAAGGATTGCGATGTTGTGTACCTTGACTTTAGCAAAGCTTTTGATACAGTGCCACATGAAAGACTAATTAAAACGTTAGAGTCTCATGGTATTGGTGGTGCTATATTAAGCTGGATTAGGGCATGGCTATACCAAAGGAAACAGAGAGTTAGTATAAATGGAGTCAAGTCAGAGTGGGAAAATGTTGTAAGTGGGGTGCCTCAGGGCTCTGTCCTGGGACCTCTGTTGTTTATAATATATATAAATGATTTAGATTCAGGTTTGAGTAGCAACATTGGCAAATTTGCCGATGATACGAAAATCGGTAGGGAAATTAATTCGGAGGAGGACTCACTATCACTTCAAGTTGATCTAGATAGGGTTTTGAAATGGTCGAAGGATTGGCAGATGCAGTTTAATGCTGATAAATGTAAAGTTCTGAGGTTAGGTAATGATGATAGGGTTACAAGATACGAGCTAGATGGTGTTGAGATTGCGAACTCGAATTGCGAAAGGGATCTTGGAGTTATGATTAGTAAGAATTTAAAACAAAAGGATCAATGCATAAATGTTCGTAATAAGGCAAATCGGACACTTGGATTTATTAATCGCAGCGTTAGTAACAAGACACCTGGTGTGGTTCTCAAGCTATATCTTGCTCTAGTTAGGCCCCATTTAGATTTTGCAGTTCAGTTTTGGTCGCCATATTATAGAATGGATATAAATTCACTTGAACGTGTCCAGCGTAGGATGACTAAGTTAATTCCCCAAATTAGAAATCTTTCATGTGAAGAAAGATTAACAAAGCTTAAGTTGCATTCACTGGAAAGGCGAAGAGTTAGGGGTGACATGATTGAGGTTTACAAGTGGGTGAATGGACATAACAAAGGGGATATTAATAGGGTATTAAAAGTAACAACACAAGACAGAACACGAAACAATGGGTATGAATTGGATAAGTTTAGATTTAGGAAAGACTTGGGTAAATACTGGTTCAGTAACAGGGTTGTTGATTTGTGGAACCAATTGCCGCGTAACATTGTGGAGGTGGGGTCCCTCGATTGTTTCAAGCATGGGTTGGACATGTATATAAGTGGGATTGGGTGGTTATAAATAGGAGCTGCCTCGTATGGGCCAATAGGCCTTCTGCAGTTGCCTTTGTTCTTATGTTCTGATGTTACTGGTAGTGGTATAGTTGTGATGGTGTACTAGTTGTCGTGTACGATTTGTGGTGTGGTAGTAGTGGTGTACTTGTGATGGTGGGGTACTAGTGGTGTACTAGTGATGGTGTGCTAGTAGTGGTGTGTAAATAATGGTGTACTATTTTGGTGTGCTAGTAGTGGTGTACTAGTTCTGATGTGGTAGTAGTGGTGTACTAGTTATGGTGTGGTAGTAGTGTTACACTAGTTGTGGTGTGGTAGTATTGGTGTACTAGTAGTAGTGTACTATTTCTGGTGTGGTAGTAGTGGTGTACTAGTGGTGGTCTTCAAGTTGTGGTGTGGTATAGTGGTGTACTAGTGGTGATTTGGTAGTAGTGATGTACTAGTAGTGGTGTGCTAGTAATGGTGTACTAGTGGTGTTGTGGAAGTAGTGGTGTACTAGCTGTGGTGTGGTAGTAGTGGTGTACAAGTGCTGGTGAGGTAGTACGTTTGTACTAGTTGTGGTGTGCTAGTCATGGTGGAGAAGTTGTGGTGTGGTAGTAGAGGTGTACTAGTTGTGGTGTGGTAGTAGTAGTGTACTAGTTGTAGTGTGGAAGTAGTGGTGTATTAGTTGTAGTGTGGTAGTAGTTCTGGTGTGGTAGTAGTGAACATAAGAACATAAGAACAAAGGTAACTGCAGAAGGCCTATTGGCCCATACGAGGCAGCTCCTATTCTATAACCACCCAATCCCACTCATATACTTGTCCAACCCGTGCTTGAAACACTCGAGGGACCCCACCTCCACAATGTTACGCGGCAATTGGTTCCACAAATCAACAACCCTGTTACTGAACCAGTATTTAGTGGTGTTGTAGAAGTGGTGTATTAGGTGTGATGTACTAGTTGTGGTGTTTTAGCAGTGGTGTACTATTTGTAATGTTGTAGTAGTGGTGAACTACTTGTGGTGTGGTATTAGTGGTGTACTAGTTGTGGTGTGGTAGTAGTGGTGTACTAGTCGTTATGTGGTAGTAGTGGGATACTAGTTGTGGTGTGGTAGTAGTGGTGTAATAGTTGTGGTGTGGTAGAAATTGTGTACAAGTTGTGGTGTGGTAGTAGTGGTGTACTAATGGTGGTGTTTTAGTGGTGGTGTACTAGTTGTGGTGTGGTAGTAGTGGTTTACTAGTGATGGTGTGGTAGTAGTGGTGTACTAGTGATGGTGTGGTAGTAGTGGTGTACTAGTGGTGTGGTAGTAGAGGTGTACTAGTTGTAGTGTGGTAGTAATGGTATACTAGATGTGGTGTGGTAGTAGTGGTGCACTAGCGATAGTGTGGTAGTAGTGGTATACTAATGATGGTGTAGTAGTAGTGGCGTACTTAAGAACATAAGAACATAAGAACATAAGAACAAAGGTAACTGCAGAAGGCCTATTGGCCCATACGAGGCAGCTCCTATTCTATAACCACCCAATCCCACTCATATACTTGTCCAACCCGTGCTTGAAACAATCGAGGGACCCCACCTCCACAATGTTACGCGGCAATTGGTTCCACAAATCAACAACCCTGTTACTGAACCAGTATTTACCCAAGTCTTTCCTAAATCTAAACTTATCCAATTTATACCCATTGTTTCGTGTTCTGTCCTGTGTTGATACGTTTAATACCCTATTAATATCCCCCCGGTTATGTCCATTCATCCACTTGTAAACCTCTATCATGTCACCCCTAACTCTTCGCCTTTCCAGTGAATGCAACTTAAGCTTTGTTAATCTTTCTTCATATGAAAGATTTCTAATTTGGGGAATTAACTTAGTCATCCTACGCTGGACACGTTCAAGTGAATTTATATCCATTCTATAATATGGCGACCAAAACTGAACTGCATAATCTAAATGGGGCCTAACTAGAGCAAGATATAGCTTGAGAACCACACCAGGTGTCTTGTTACTAACGCTGCGATTAATAAATCCAAGTGTCCGATTTGCCTTATTACGAACATTTATGCATTGATCCTTTTGTTTTAAATTCTTACTAATCATAACTCCCAGATCCCTTTCGCAATCCGACTTCGCAATCACAACACCATCTAGCTCGTATCTTGTAACTCTATCATCATTACCTAACCTCAGAACTTTACATTTATCAGCATTAAACTGCATCTGCCAATCCTTTGACCATTTCAAAACCCTATCTAGATCAACTTGAAGTGATAGTGAGTCCTCCGAATTAATTTCCCTACCGATTTTCGTATCATCGGCAAATTTGCAAATGTTGCTACTCAAACCTGAATCTAAATCATTTATATATATTATAAACAACAGAGGTCCCAGGACAGAGCCTTGAGGCACTCCACTTACAACATTTTCCCACTCTGACTTGATTCCATTTATACTAACTCTCTGTTTCCTTTGGTATAGCCATGCCCTAATCCAGCTTAATATAGCACCCCCAATACCATGAGACTCTATCTTTTTAATCAGTCTTTCATGTGGCACTGTATCAAAAGCTTTGCTAAAGTCAAGGTATACAACATCGCAATCCTTACCACTATCAACTGCCTCAACAATGCTAGAATAAAAAGATAACAAATTTGTTAAACATGAACGGCCATTTATAAAACCATGTTGCGACTCAATTATTAATTTATGTTTTTCAAGATGAAGACGAATTTTATTTGCTATTATAGATTCGAGTAACTTTCCCACAATAGACGTTAGGCTAATTGGTCGATAGTTAGACGCAAGTGATCTATCTCCTTTCTTAAAAACTGGTATCACATTAGCAACTTTCCAAAACTCTGGCACTCTGCCTGACTCGATTGATTTATTAAATATGGTTGACAGTGGGTCACAAAGCTCCTCTTTGCATTCTTTAAGCACCCTGGCAAACACTTCATCCGGCCCTGGGGATTTGTTTGGTTTGAGTTTTACTATTTGTTTAAGAACATCCTCCCTGGTAACTGTTAAACTCGTCAACCTGTCCTCGTCCCCACCCACATAGACTTGTTCGGCTGAAGGCATATTGTTAAGTTCCTCTTTAGTAAATACAGATACAAAATATTTATTAAAAATACTACTCATCTCTTCATCACTATCTGTTATTTGACCTGTCTCAGTTTTTAATGGACCTATCCTTTCCCTAGTCTTAGTACGATATAACTGAAAAAACCCTTTAGGATTTGTCTTTGCTTGCCCTGCTATGCGAACTTCATAGTTTCTTTTTGCTTTCCTTATCTCTTTTTTAACATTTCTAACCAGTTGTACGAATTCCTGTTCTAAAGTGACCTCCCCATTTTTAATCCTTTTGTACCAAGCTCTCTTTTTACCTATAAGGTTCTTCAAATTCTTTGTTATCCACTTTGGGTCATTAGTATTCGATCTATTCAATTTGTATGGTATACTACGTTCCTGTGCTTTGTTTAGAATATTCTTAAATAAGTTATATATTGAATCCACATCGAAATCCCCATTTAAGTCACCTATCGCTGGGTTCATGTCTCGCTCCAAGACCGGCCCACACCCCATACCCAAGACTTTCCAATCAATTTGACCCAAAAAATTTCTTAGGCTATTAAAATCAGCTTTTCGAAAATCTGGCACTTTAACAGAATTTTCTCCTACTGGTCTATTCCATTCTATGCTAAATCTGATTTCTTTGTGATCACTGCTCCCTAGCTCACTCCCTATTTCGATGTCCTTAATTTGCGTTTCCCTGTTAGTTAACACTAAATCTAAAATATTATTTTCCCGTGTTGGTTCCTTAATGTGTTGCGTAAGAAAGCAATCGTCAATTAATTCTAGAAAATCTTCTGCTTCACTATTCCCTGTTTTGTTCAACCAGTTTATTCCGCTAAAATTAAAGTCACCCATGACATAAATACTGTTAGATCTAGATGCTCTAGATATTTCATCCCATAGATGCTTTGCTTCCATTCTGTCTAAATTTGGTGGCCTATATATTACTCCTATTATAATATTATTAGCTTTTTCGTTTAATTCAATCCAAATAGTTTCTGTGTGTGGCTCTGTTTTGATTCCCTCTTTGAGACTACATTTCAAATTGTCCCTAACATATATGGCTACTCCACCTCCTCGTCTAATATATCTATCTGTGTGAAATAGTTTAAATCCATATATTTGATATTCAGCTAATAGTTCTCTATTTTCTACATTCATCCACGTTTCGGTAAGTGCAATAATATCTATTTTTTCTGTGCAGACAAGAGCATTTAATTCGTTAATTTTATTTCTTAGACTTCTACTGTTAGTGTAATATACCCTAAGTGAATTGTTATTTTGCGGACCTTCTCTTTCCCTGGTCGTTTTGCCAATTCCTTTCTCCCACAAACACATACTTTTATTACCTTCTTCCTCCAAATCAATTCCCATACCTCTATCTACTAACAGTTTAAACCCAAACAAACACCTCTAACCACTTCTTCTAACGAGTTCGCAACAGCAACAACCCCAGCTCTCGATAGATGCACCCCATCACGAGCATACATTTCATTTCTTCCATAGAAGGTACTTGTTGTTGTGTAGGTAAAGTGGTGTACTAGTTGTGGTGTGGTAGTAGTGGTGTATTAGTGATGGTGTGGTAGTAGTAGTGTACTAGTGGTGGTGTGGTAGTAATGGTGTACTAGTGGTGTGGAAGTAGTGGTGTACCAGTTTTGGTGTGGTAGTAGTAGTGTACTAGTTGTGGAGTGGTAGTAGTGGTGTACTTGTGATGGTGGGGTACTAGTGGTGTACTAGTGATGGTGTGCTAGTAGTGGTGTGTAAATAATGGTGTACTATTTTGGTGTGCTAGTAGTGGTGTACTAGTTCTGATGTGGTAGTAGTGGTGTACTAGTTATGGTGTGGTAGTAGTGTTACACTAGTTGTGGTGTGGTAGTATTGGTGTACTAGTAGTAGTGTACTATTTCTGGTGTGGTAGTAGTGGTGTACTAGTGGTGGTCTTCAAGTTGTGGTGTGGTATAGTGGTGTACTAGTGGTGATTTGGTAGTAGTGATGTACTAGTAGTGGTGTGCTAGTAATGGTGTACTAGTGGTGTTGTGGAAGTAGTGGTGTACTAGCTGTGGTGTGGTAGTAGTGGTGTACAAGTGCTGGTGAGGTAGTACGTTTGTACTAGTTGTGGTGTGCTAGTCATGGTGGAGAAGTTGTGGTGTGGTAGTAGAGGTGTACTAGTTGTGGTGTGGTAGTAGTAGTGTACTAGTTGTAGTGTGGAAGTAGTGGTGTATTAGTTGTAGTGTGGTAGTAGTGGTGTACTAGTTCTGGTGTGGTAGTAGTGGTGTTGTAGAAGTGGTGTATTAGGTGTGATGTACTAGTTGTGGTGTTTTAGCAGTGGTGTACTATTTGTAATGTTGTAGTAGTGGTGAACTACTTGTGGTGTGGTATTAGTGGTGTACTAGTTGTGGTGTGGTAGTAGTGGTGTACTAGTCGTTATGTGGTAGTAGTGGGATACTAGTTGTGGTGTGGTAGTAGTGGTGTAATAGTTGTGGTGTGGTAGAAATTGTGTACAAGTTGTGGTGTGGTAGTAGTGGTGTACTAATGGTGGTGTACTAGTTGTGGTGTGGTAGTAGTGGTTTACTAGTGATGGAGTGGTAGTAGTGGTGTACTAGTGATGGTGTGGTAGTAGTGGTGTACTAGTAGTGTGGTAGTAGAGGTGTACTAGTTGTAGTGTGGTAGTAATGGTATACTAGATGTGGTGTGGTAGTAGTGGTGCACTAGCGATAGTGTGGTAGTAGTGGTATACTAATGATGGTGTAGTAGTAGTGGCGTACTTGTTGTTGTGTAGGTAAAGTGGTGTACTAGTTGTGGTGTGGTAGTAGTGGTGTATTAGTGATGGTGTGGTAGTAGTAGTGTACTAGTGGTGGTGTGGTAGTAATGGTGTACTAGTGGTGTGGAAGTAGTGGTGTACCAGTTTTGGTGTGGTAGTAGTAGTGTACTAGTTGTGGAGTGGTAGTAGTGGTGTACTAGTTGTAGTGTGGTAGTATTGGTGTACTGGAAGTTGTGTACAATTGGTGGTGTACTATTTCTGGTGTGGTATTAATGATGTACTAGTGGTGGTCTAAAATTTATGGTGTGGTAGTAGTGTTGTACTAGATGTGATTTGGTAGTAGTGGTGTACTTTTGGTGGTGTGCTAGTAGTGTTGTTCTAGTGGTGGTGTGGTAGTAGTGTTGAACAAGTGTTGGTGTGGTTGTAGTGGTGTACTAGTTGTGGTGTGGTTGTAGTGGTGTACAAGTGGTGGTGAGGAAAAGGTTTGTACTAGTTGTGGCGTGGTAGTAGTGGTGTACTAGTAGTGATGTACTAGTTGTGGTGTTGTAGTAGCGGTGTACTAGTTGTGTTGTTGTAGTAGTGGTGTAATAGTTGTACTGTGGTAGTAGTGGTGTACTAGTTGTTGTGTACTAGTTATGGTATGGTAGTAGTAATGTACTAGTTGTGGTGTGGTAGTTGTGGTGTGATAGTAGTTGTGTACTAGTTATGGTATGGTAGTTGTGGTGGGGTAGTAGTGGTGTACTATTTATAGTGTGATAGTAGTGGTGTACTAGGAATTGTGTGGCAGTAGTGGTGTGGTAGTAGTGGTGTACTAGTCGTGGTGTTGTTGTAGTTGTGTAATGGTGGTGGTGTACTAATTGTGGTGTGGTAGTTGTGATGTAGGAGTAGAGATGTACTAGTTGTAGTGTGGTAATAGAAGTGTACTAGTTGGGGTATATTATTAGTGGTGTATTACTTGTGGTGTGGTTGTAGTTGTTGTTATGATCTCAGCCTGCAGGAGAAACGAGTCTCCCGCCTTGAGAGTTATTCATCAAGCCTGACTTGATTAGAAGGTCTAGCAAATATTGAGGTGATAACACATATGTAAAATAGTTGCTTGGATATATATAACAATTTGAGATTATGGGCAAAGAAGAAGAAAACAGATAAATGACTGGTTAGGAGATGTGGACATTTTGCTGGAGGCATGAGGCTCGCTTCGGGAGGGCTTTGACCTCACTTGAGTGCCAGACATCGCAGGGGGAATGCCGCGCTCTGTTAAGCTCCTGTCAGAAGGGAACCCCTAGTGATATATCTCGAAGAGAAGTGTGCAGACGTACCAGCTGTGGAATCGAGCTGGGGAAGTGTGGTCTCAAGTCCTGGGCGATGAGAAGTGTTTATTAAACCGCCCAGAGGCATTATTGTGGGCCGTGGAAGCGCCCTGACCAAGCTTCTCAGAGGGAGGAGCGCCCTCGACCAGACAATCTGTGGTTTGTCTTTGGGGAAGAAGTTGCTGAGAACTTCGAAGCCAGCACAGATGAAGTAGTTGATGAGACTCCAAGGTAGTGGAGGCAAGGACCTCGAGCTGTGAGGAGAAGCAGTGAAGAGGAGTGTCACATGCTTCTGTAGAGGTGGTGAAGCACCATAGTTGCTCCAGGGAACTTCATGGTGTAGCAGCCAAGAGAGCTATGGAGGACCCTAGCAGAAGGGTGAAGCACCGTAGATGCTCAAGGAAACTTCATGATAGCCAGCGATGAGTCACAATAACGTGGCTGAAGTATGTTGACCAGACCACACACTAGAAATTGAAGGGACGACGACGTTTCATGATAGCAGCCTGGAGGAGCTGCAGAGGATCCTGGTAGTTAAGCCAGGAAGAACCTAAAGATATCAGGGTAGTGAACTTCCAGAGGTGGAAGGGAAGTTCTGTTGGATTACTTGTACGGAGTTGATAGTGTTTGGTTGTCATTAGCGTGCAAGACGCAGCGAGACGTGAGTGATTGTTGGCATTCTTATGTCAAGGAGTGTTTTATACTTAAGTTTAGAGTTACAATCGTAGGCTGGATTACCTACAGATGTATGTGTTCTAGGACTGATAGGGTGATCGGTTTATCATTGCGGTGTATCAAGGAACATTTATGCTGATATATGTTATTGCATTTAAATGCTGATTTTCTTTGTACACATTTATAGATACATATATATATATATATATATATATATATATATATATATATATATATATATATATATATATATATATATATATATATATATATATATATATATATATATATATATATATGTATCTATAAATGTGTACAAAGAAAAAAAAAAAATATATATATATATATATATATATATATATATATATATATATATATATATATATATATATATATATATATATATATATATTTTCTTTGTACACATTTATAGATACATATATATATATATATATATATATATATATATATATATATATATATATATATATATATATATATATATATATATATATATATATATATATATATATATATATATATATATATATATATTCTCTTGCTGATGGTGCAACAGTGTATGTAGACTTGATCAACTTGAGGAGGTTGATAGTATCAGGTGGTGAACCAGGAGATAGGATACCACTTGATAAGCTGATGATAGAGTTCTGATGGTGTTGGAGTGCAACCTGATTGTAATATTATAGAGTATAGGATTCATTATTATTATATGTGTGTATGTATTGTGTATGTGCTTTGTCCAGTAAATGAATTCAAATTTGCTGGTATTTGACCTTGACCTCGTGAGACTTCCCAATGAAATAGTAAAGAAGGAGAGAGAGAGAGAAACAACCAAGAACCACTGCAGTGGACAGGGTAAAAGGTAATACTAATAAGTCAAAAGGGGATTGAGGAGATCATATCACCTAAGAAGAGAGTGGGGAGTCACGGCGGCTCGTGTGGGTGTGTGCACGTGAGAACGAGGCTAAGTGTTGGAGCCGCATCCCCTAAATGTGTGATGTTGAGCCCCTCTCCAAGAGCCAGAAACGCCAAGGGTGATCTCCTAGTGAGGTATAAGCACTCTACCGAGTTGTGGGTTGGGTTGTCCATAGAGAAGGATCAACGACGACAACACCACCAACCCACAAGACTATAATATTGTGTACTAGTTGTGGTGTTGTAGTAGTGGTGTACTAGTTGTGGTGTGGTAGTAGTGGTGTACTACTTGTGGTGTGGTAGTATTGGTGTACTAATGGTGCTGTTGTAGTAGTGATGTACTAGTTGTTGTGTGGAAGTAGTGTTGTACTAGTTGTGTAGTGGTAGTAGTGGTGTACTAGAGGTGATGTGGTAGTAGTGGTGTACTAGTTGTGGTGTGGAAGTAGTAGTGTACTACTTGTAGAGTGGTAGTAGTCGTGTACTAGTGGTGATGTGGTAGTGGTGGTGTACTAGTTGTGGTGTGGTAGTAGTGGTGAACTACTTGTAGAATGGTAGTAGTGGTGTACTAGTGGTGGAGTGGTAATAGTGGTATACTTTTGGTGATTTGGTAGTAGTGGTGTTTTAGTGGTGATGTGGTAGTAGTGGTGTACTAGTTGTGAAGTGGTAGTAGTAGTATACCGGTAGTGGTGTAGTTGTGATGGTGTACCAGTTGTCGTGTACGATTTGTAGTGTGGTAGTAGTGGTGTACTTGTGATGGTGTGGTGCTAGTGGTGTATTAGTGATGGTGTGGTAGTAGTGGTGTACTAGTGGTGTGGTAATAATGGTGTACTATTTTGGTGTGGTAGTAGTGGTGTACTAGTTGTGGTGTGGTAGTAGTGGTGTACTAGTTATGGTGTGGTAGTAGTGTTGTACTAGTTGTGGTGTGGTAGTATTGGTGTACTAGTAGTTGTGTATTATTAGTGGTGTACTATTTCTGGTGTGGTAGTAGTGGTGTACTAGTGGAGGTCTACAAGTTGTGGTGTGGTATAGTGGTGTACTAGTGGTGATTTGGTAGTAGTGATGTACTAGTAGTGGTGTGCTAGTAATGGTGTACTAGTGGTGTTGTGGAAGTAGTGGTGTACTAGCTATGGTGTGGTAGTAGTGATGTACAAGTGCTGGTGAGGTAGTAGGTTTGTACTAGTTGTGGTGTGGTAGTAATGGTGGAGAAGTTGTGGTGTGGTAGTAGTGGTGTACTAGTTCTGGTGTGGTAGTAGTGGTGTTATAGAAGTGGTGTATTAGGTGTGATGTACTAGTTGTGGTGTTTTAGCAGTGGTGTACTATTTGTAATGTTGTAGTAGTGGTGAACTACTTGTGGTGTGGTATTAGTGGTGTACTAGTTGTGGTGTGGTAGTAGTGGTGTACTAGTCGTTATGTGGTAGTAGTGGGATACTAGTTGTGGTGTGGTAGTAGTGGTGTAATAGTTGTGGTGTGGTAGAAATTGTGTACAAGTTGTTGTGTGGTAGTAGTGGTGTACTAATGGTGGTGTTTTAGTAGTGGTGTACTAGTTGTGGTGTGGTAGTAGTGGTTTACTAGTGATGGTGTGGTAGTAGTGGTGTACTAGTGATGGTGTGGTAGTAGTGGTGTACTAGTGGTGTGGTAGTAGAGGTGTACTAGTTGTAGTGTGGTAGTAATGGTATACTAGATGTGGTGTGGTAGTAGTGGTGCACTAGCGATAGTGTGGTAGTAGTGGTATACTAATGATGGTGTAGTAGTAGTGGCGTACTTGTTGTTGTGTAGGTAAAGTGGTGTACTAGTTGTGGTGTGGTAGTAGTGGTGTATTAGTGATGGTGTGGTAGTAGTAGTGTACTAGTGGTGGTGTGGTAGTAATGGTGTACTAGTGGTGTGGAAGTAGTGGTGTACCAGTTTTGGTGTGGTAGTAGTAGTGTACTAGTTGTGGAGTGGTAGTAGTGGTGTACTAGTTGTAGTGTGGTAGTATTGGTGTACTGGAAGTTGTGTACAATTGGTGGTGTACTATTTCTGGTGTGGTATTAATGATGTACTAGTGGTGGTCTAAAATTTATGGTGTGGTAGTAGTGTTGTACTAGTTGTGATTTGGTAGTAGTGGTGTACTTTTGGTGGTGTGCTAGTAGTGTTGTTCTAGTGGTGGTGTGGTAGTAGTGTTGAACAAGTGTTGGTGTGGTTGTAGTGGTGTACTAGTTGTGGTGTGGTTGTAGTGGTGTACAAGTGGTGGTGAGGATAAGGTTTGTACTAGTTGTGGCGTGGTAGTAGTGGTGTACTAGTAGTGATGTACTAGTTGTGGTGTTGTAGTAGCGGTGTACTAGTTGTGTTGTTGTAGTAGTGGTGTAATAGTTGTACTGTGGTAGTAGTGGTGTACTAGTTGTTGTGTACTAGTTATGGTATGGTAGTAGTAATGTACTAGTTGTGGTGTGGTAGTTGTGGTGTGATAGTAGTTGTGTACTAGTTATGGTATGGTAGTTGTGGTGGGGTAGTAGTGGTGTACTATTTATAGTGTGATAGTAGTGGTGTACTAGGAATTGTGTGGCAGTAGTGGTGTGGTAGTAGTGGTGTACTAGTCGTGGTGTTGTTGTAGTTGTGTAATGGTGGTGGTGTACTAATTGTGGTGTGGTAGTTGTGATGTAGGAGTAGAGATGTACTAGTTGTAGTGTGGTAATAGAGGTGTACTAGTTGGGGTATATTATTAGTGGTGTATTACTTGTGGTGTGGTTGTAGTTGTTGTTATGATCTCAGCCTGCAGGAGAAACGAGTCTCCCGCCTTGAGAGTTATTCATCAAGCCTGACTTGATTAGAAGGTATAGCAAATATTGAGGTGATAACACATATGTAAAATAGTTGCTTGGATATATATAACAATTTGAGATTATGGGCAATGAAGAAGAAAACAGATAAATGACTGGTTAGGAGATGTGGACATTTTGCTGGAGGCATGAGGCTCGCTTCGGGAGGGCTTTGACCTCACTTGAGTGCCAGACATCGCAGGGGGAATGCCGCGCTCTGTTAAGCTCCTGTCAGAAGGGAACCCCTAGTGATATATCTCGAAGAGAAGTGTGCAGACGTACCAGCTGTGGAATCAAGCTGGGGAAGTGTGGTCTCAAGTCCTGGGCGATGAGAAGTGTTTATTAAACCGCCCAGAGGCATTATTGTGGGCCGTGGAAGCGCCCTGACCAAGCTTCTCAGAGGGAGGAGCGCCCTCGACCAGACAATCTGTGGTTTGTCTTTGGGGAAGAAGTTGCTGAGAACTTCGAAGCCAGCACAGATGAAGTAGTTGATGAGACTCCAAGGTAGTGGAGGCAAGGACCTCGAGCTGTGAGGAGAAGCAGTGAAGAGGAGTGTCACATGCTTCTATAGAGGTGGTGAAGCACCATAGTTGCTCCAGGGAACTTCATGGTGTAGCAGCCAAGAGAGCTATGGAGGACCCTAGCAGAAGGGTGAAGCACCGTAGATGCTCAAGGAAACTTCATGATAGCCAGCGATGAGTCACAATAACGTGGCTGAAGTATGTTGACCAGACCACACACTAGAAATTGAAGGGACGACGACGTTTCATGATAGCAGCCTGGAGGAGCTGCAGAGGATCCTGGTAGTTAAGCCAGGAAGAACCTAAAGATATCAGGGTAGTGAACTTCCAGAGGTGGAAGGGAAGTTCTGTTGTACTTGTACGGAGTTGATAGTGTTTGGTTGTCATTAGCGTGCAAGACGCAGCGAGACGTGAGTGATTGTTGGCATTCTTATGTCAAGGAGTGTTTTATACTTAAGTTTAGAGTTACAATCGTAGGCTGGATTACCTACAGATGTATGTGTTCTAGGACTGATAGGGTGATCGGTTGATCATTGCAGTGTATCAAGGAACATTTATGCTGATATATGTTATTGCATTTAAATGCTGATTTTCTTTGTACACATTTATAGATACATATATATATATATATATATATATATATATATATATATATATATATATATATATATATATATATATATATATATATATATATATATATATATATATATATATATATATATATATATTCTCTTGCTGATGGTGCAACAGTGTATGTAGACTTGATCAACTTGAGGAGGTTGATAGTATCAGGTGGTGAACCAGGAGATAGGATACCACTTGATAAGCTGATGATAGAGTTCTGATGGTGTTGGAGTGCAACCTGATTGTAATATTATAGAGTATAGGATTCATTATTATTATATGTGTGTATGTATTGTGTATGTGCTTTGTCCAGTAAATGAATTCAAATTTGCTGGTATTTGACCTTGACCTCGTGAGACTTCCCCATGAAATAGTAAAGAAGGAGAGAGAGAGAGAAACAACCAAGAACCACTGCAGTGGACAGGGTAAAAGGTAATACTAATAAGTCAAAAGGGGATTGAGGAGATCATATCACCTAAGAAGAGAGTGGGGAGTCACGGCGGCTCGTGTGGGTGTGTGCACGTGAGAACGAGGCTAAGTGTTGGAGCCGCATCCCCTAAATGTGTGATGTTGAGCCCCTCTCCAAGAGCCAGAAACGCCAAGGGTGATCTCCTAGTGAGGTATAAGCACTCTACCGAGTTGTGGGTTGGGTTGTCCATAGAGAAGGATCAACGACGACAACACCACCAACCCACAAGACTATAATATTGTGTACTAGTTGTGGTGTTGTAGTAGTGGTGTACTAGTTGTGGTGTGGTAGTAGTGGTGTACTACTTGTGGTGTGGTAGTATTGGTGTACTAATGGTGCTGTTGTAGTAGTGGTGTACTAGTTGTTGTGTGGAAGTAGTGTTGTACTAGTTGTGTAGTGGTAGTAGTGGTGTACTAGAGGTGATGTGGTAGTAGTGGTGTACTAGTTGTGGTGTGGAAGTAGTAGTGTACTACTTGTAGAGTGGTAGTAGTCGTGTACTAGTGGTGATGTGGTAGTGGTGGTGTACTAGTTGTGGTGTGGTAGTAGTGGTGAACTACTTGTAGAGTGGTAGTAGTGGTGTACTAGTGGTGGAGTGGTAATAGTGGTATACTTTTGGTGATTTGGTAGTAGTGGTGTTTTAGTGGTGATGTGGTAGTAGTGGTGTACTAGTTGTGAAGTGGTAGTAGTAGTATACCGGTAGTGGTGTAGTTGTGATGGTGTACCAGTTGTCGTGTACGATTTGTAGTGTGGTAGTAGTGGTGTACTTGTGATGGTGTGGTAGTAGTGGTGTACTAGTGGAGGTCTACAAGTTGTGGTGTGGTATAGTGGTGTACTAGTGGTGATTTGGTAGTAGTGATGTACTAGTAGTGGTGTGCTAGTAATGGTGTACTAGTGGTGTTGTGGAAGTAGTGGTGTACTAGCTATGGTGTGGTAGTAGTGGTGTACAAGTGCTGGTGAGGTAGTAGGTTTGTACTAGTTGTGGTGTTGTAGTAATGGTGGAGAAGTTGTAGTGTGGTAGTAGTGGTGTACTAGTTGTGGTGTGGTAGTAGTAGTGTACTAGTTGTAGTGTGGAAGTAGTGGTGTCTAGTTGTAATGTGGTAGTTGTGCTGTACTAGTTCTGGTGTGGTAGTAGTGGTGTACTAGTTGTGGTGTTGTAGAAGTGGTGTATTAGGTGTGATGTACTAGTTGTGGTGTTGTAGCAGTGGTGTACTAGTTGTAATGTTGTAGTAGTGGTGAACTACTTGTGGTGTGTGGTATTAATGGTGTACTAATTGTGGTGTGATAGTAGTGGTGTACTAGTCGTGGTGTGGTAGTAGTGGGATACTAGTTGTAGTGTGGTAGTAGTGGTGTAATAGTTGTGGTGTGGTAGAAATTGTGTACAAGTTGTGGTGTGGTAGTAGTGGTGTACTAATTATGGTGTTTTAGTGTTGGTGTACTAGTTGTGGTGTGGTAGTAGTGGTGTACTAGTGATGGTGTGGTGGTAGTGGTGTACTAGTGATGGTGTGGTAGTAGTGGTGTACTAGTGGTGTGGTAGTAGTGGTGTACTAGTTGTAGTGTGGTAGTAGTGGTGTACTAGATGTGGTGTGGTAGTAGTGGTGCACTAGCGATAGTGTGGTAGTAGTAGTGTATTACTGGGGGTGTTGTAGTAGAGGTGTACTAGTTGTTGTGTGGTAATATTGGTGTACTAGTGATAATGTGGGAGTAGTGGTGTACTAGTGGTGGTGTGGCAGTAGTGGTGTACTAGTGATGGTGTGGTAGCAGTGGTATACTAATGATGATGAGGTAGTAGTGGTGTACTTGTTGTTGTGTAGGTAAAGTGGTGTACTAATTGTGGTGTGGTAGTAGTGGTGTATTAGTGATCGTGTGGTAGTAGTGGTGTACAAGTGGTGGTGTGGTAGTAATGGTGTACTAGTGGTGTGGAAGTAGTGGTGTACCAGTTTTATTGTGGTAGTAGTGGTGTACTAGTTGTGGAGTGGTAGTAGTTGTGTACTAGTTGTAGTGTGGTAGTATTGGTGTACTGGAAGTTGTGTACTATTGGTGGTGTACTATTTCTGGTGTGGTATTAATGATGTACTAGTGGTGGTCTACAACTTGTGGTGTGGTAGTAGTGTTGTACTAGTTGTGATTTGGTAGTAGTGGTGAACTTTTGGTTGCGTGGTAGTAGTGATGTACTAGATGTGGTGTGGTAGTAGTGATGTACTAGTTTTTGTGTGGTAGTAGTGGTGTACTAGTTGTAGTGTGGTAGTAGTGGTGTACTAGTTCTGGTGTGGTAGTAGTGATGTACTAGTTGTGGTGTGGTAGTAGTGGTGTACTAGTTGTGATGTACTAGTTGTGGTGTTGTAGTACTGGTGTACTAGTTGTGTTTTTGTAGTAGTGGTATAATAGTTGTGCTGTGGTAGTAGTGGTGTACCAGTTGTTGTGTACTAGTTATGGTGTGGTAGTAGAAGTGTACTAGTTGTGGTGTGGTAGTTGTGGTGTGATAGTAGTGGTGAAATATCTAGAGCATCTAGATCTAACAGTATTTACGTCATGGATGACTTTAATTTTATTGGAATAAACTGGTTGAACAAAACAGGGAATAGTGAAGCAGAAGATTTTCTAGAATTAATTGACGATTGCTTTCTTACGCAACACATTAAGGAACCAACACGGGAAAGTAATATTTTAGATTTAGTGTTAACTAACAGGGAAACACAAATTATTGACATCGAAATAGGGAGTGAGCTAGGGAACAGTGATCACAAAGAAATCAGATTTAGCATAGAATGGAATAGACCTGTAGGAGAAAATTCTGTTAAAGTGCCAGATTTTCGAAAAGCTGATTTTAATAGCCTTAGAAATTTTTTGGGTCAAATTGAATGGAAAGTCTTGGGTATGGGGTGGGGGCCGGTCTTGGAGCGAGACATGAACATAATGTATGTTCTTATGTTCTTATAAGAACATAAGAACATAAGAACAAAGGTAACTGCAGAAGGCCTATTGGCCCATACGAGGCAGCTCCTATTCTATAACCACCCAATCCCACTCATATACTTGTCCAACCCGTGCTTGAAACAATCGAGGGACCCCACCTCCACAATGTTACGCGGCAATTGGTTCCACAAATCAACAACCCTGTTACTGAACCAGTATTTACCCAAGTCTTTCCTAAATCTAAACTTATCCAATTTATACCCATTGTTTCGTGTTCTGTCCTGTGTTGATACTTTTAATACCCTATTAATATCCCCCCGGTTATGTCCATTCATCCACTTGTAAACCTCTATCATGTCACCCCTAACTCTTCGCCTTTCCAGTGAATGCAACTTAAGCTTTGTTAATCTTTCTTCATATGAAAGATTTCTAATTTGGGGAATTAACTTAGTCATCCTACGCTGGACACGTTCAAGTGAATTTATATCCATTCTATGCTATGGCGACCAAAACTGAACTGCATAATCTAAATGGGGCCTAACTAGAGCAAGATATAGCTTGAGAACCACACCAGGTGTCTTGTTACTAACGCTGCGATTAATAAATCCAAGTGTCCGATTTGCCTTATTACGAACATTTATGCATTGATCCTTTTGTTTTAAATTCTTACTAATCATAACTCCCAGATCCCTTTCGCAATCCGACTTCGCAATCACAACACCATCTAGCTCGTATCTTGTAACTCTATCATCATTACCTAACCTCAGAACTTTACATTTATCAGCATTAAACTGCATCTGCCAATCCTTTGACCATTTCAAAACCCTATCTAGATCAACTTGAAGTGATAGTGAGTCCTCCTCTGAATTAATTTCCCTACCGATTTTCGTATCATCGGCAAATTTGCAAATGTTGCTACTCAAACCTGAATCTAAATCATTTATATATATTATAAACAACAGAGGTCCCAGGACAGAGCCTTGAGGCACTCCACTTACAACATTTTCCCACTCTGACTTGATTCCATTTATACTAACTCTCTGTTTCCTTTGGTATAGCCATGCCCTAATCCAGCTTAATATAGCACCCCCAATACAATGAGACTCTATCTTTTTAATCAGTCTTTCATGTGGCACTGTATCAAAAGCTTTGCTAAAGTCAAGGTATACAACATCGCAATCCTTACCACTATCAACTGCCTCAACAATGCTAGAATAAAAAGATAACAAATTTGTTAAACATGAACGGCCATTTATAAAACCATGTTGCGACTCAATTATTAATTTATGTTTTTCAAGATGAAGACGAATTTTATTTGCTATTATAGATTCGAGTAACTTTCCCACAATAGACGTTAGGCTAATTGGTCGATAGTTAGACGCAAGTGATCTATCTCCTTTCTTAAAAACTGGTATCACATTAGCAACTTTCCAAAACTCTGGCACTCTGCCTGACTCTATTGATTTATTAAATATGGTTGACAGTGGGTCACAAAGCTCCTCTTTGCATTCTTTAAGCACCCTGGCAAACACTTCATCCGGCCCTGGGGATTTGTTTGGTTTGAGTTTTACTATTTGTTTAAGAACATCCTCCCTGGTAACTGCTAAACTCGTCAACCTGTCCTCGTCCCCACCCACATAGACTTGTTCGGCTGAAGGCATATTGTTAAGTTCCTCTTTAGTAAATACAGATACAAAATATTTATTAAAAATACTACTCATCTCTTCATCACTATCTGTTATTTGACCTGTCTCAGTTTTTAATGGACCTATCCTTTCCCTAGTCTTGGTACGATATAACTGAAAAAACCCTTTAGGATTTGTCTTTGCTTGCCCTGCTATGCGAACTTCATAGTTTCTTTTTGCTTTCCTTATCTCTTTTTTAACATTTCTAACCAGTTGTACGAATTCCTGTTCTAAAGTCACCTCCCCATTTTTAATCCTTTTGTACCAAGCTCTCTTTTTACCTAATAGGTTCTTCAAATTCTTTGTTATCCACTTTGGGTCATTAGTATTCGATCTATTCAATTTGTATGGTATACTACGTTCCTGTGCTTTGTTTAGAATATTCTTAAATAAGTTATATATTGAATCCACATCGAAATCCCCATTTAAGTCACCTATCGCTGGGTTCATGTCTCGCTCCAAGACCGGCCCACACCCCATACCCAAGACTTTCCAATCAATTTGACCCAAAAAATTTCTTAGGCTATTAAAATCAGCTTTTCGAAAATCTGGCACTTTAACAGAATTTTCTCCTACTGGTCTATTCCATTCTATGCTAAATCTGATTTCTTTGTGATCACTGCTCCCTAGCTCACTCCCTATTTCGATGTCATTAATTTGCGTTTCCCTGTTAGTTAACACTAAATCTAAAATATTATTTTCCCGTGTTGGTTCCTTAATGTGTTGCGTAAGAAAGCAATCGTCAATTAATTCTAGAAAATCTTCTGCTTCACTATTCCCTGTTTTGTTCAACCAGTTTATTCCGCTAAAATTAAAGTCACCCATGACATAAATACTGTTAGATCTAGATGCTCTAGATATTTCATCCCATAGATGCTTTGCTTCCATTCTGTCTAAATTTGGTGGCCTATATATTACTCCTATTATAATATTATTAGCTTTTTCGTTTAATTCAATCCAAATAGTTTCTGTGTGTGGCTCTGTTTTGATTCCCTCTTTGAGACTACATTTCAAATTGTCCCTAACATATATGGCTACTCCACCTCCTCGTCTAATATATCTATCTGTGTGAAATAGTTTAAATCCATATATTTGATATTCAGCTAATAGTTCTCTATTTTCTACATTCATCCACGTTTCGGTAAGTGCAATAATATCTATTTTTTCTGTGCAGACAAGAGCATTTAATTCGTTAATTTTATTTCTTAGACTTCTACTGTTAGTGTAATATACCCTAAGTGAATTGTTATTTTGCGGACCTTCTCTTTCCCTGATCGTTTTGCCAATTCCTTTCTCCCACAAACACATACTTTTATTACCTCCTTCCTCCAAATCAATTCCCATACCTCTATCTACTAACAGTTTAAACCCAAACAAACACCTCTAACCACTTCTTCTAGCGAGTTCGCAACAGCAACAACCCCAGCTCTCGATAGATGCACCCCATCACGAGCATACATTTCATTTCTTCCATAGAAGTGTTCCCAGTTGTCTATGAAAGATATTGCATTTGATTTGCAATATCTTTCCAGCCGGCAATTGACACCAAGTGCCCTCGATATCCATTCATTTCCCACTCCCTTTCTTGGAAGAATGCCACATATGATCGGGATTCCTCCCTTGCTCCTAACTAACTCTATGGCTGTTTTATACCTCTGAATCAGTTCCTCACTCCTGACTCGACCAACATCATTTCCTCCCACGCTAATGCAAATAATGGGATTGTTCCCATTACCAGCCATAATATCATTCATGTTGTTTATAATATCACCAATGCCAGCTCCGGGATAGCACACCCTTAACCTGTTCCCCCTATCTCTAGCACAAAACGTTCTATCCAAATACCTTATCTGGGAATCTCCCACAACTAATGTTTGCTTAGGTACTTCCTTTACTTTCTGAGGGGCCTGCGCTTCCTTTCTCTTCGTTGCTTTCCCTTTTGCGCGATCCACAGTCTCTCCACAGCACTCGTCCTCCAAAACGTCAAATGAATTTGAAGTTGCTATGGCGTTTGAAGGCGGCTTTATCAAAGTCTTCTTAAGGCCCCTGTCTTTCGCAACTCTCCAAGACGAGGTCCCTTTACTGCTGGTCTCCTCCTTCGTTACTTCTCGTTGTTTTTTAAGCTGACGCACCTCCTCCCGCAGAGAGTCCAACTCTGTCCTCAGGGCTCCCACTAGTCACCAGGTCCTTCACTACAACTTCCATATTGCTATGATAATATAACATACTATGATAATATAACAACGCCACTGAATTCTCAGGGAGATTATGCAGGCCACAGATAAACACTAGGTAGTGAAACAATCAACAGGAAGTGATATCATTAATACTCTGCAGCTTCACTAAGTACGTAAAAATGAAGGTAGCCATAAAAGGACAATATTGGCCCATACAAGGCAGCTCTTTTTTGTATCTACCCAACCTCATTCATATATGTCCAGCCCACGCTTGAAACAATCAAGGGACTCCACTTCTATTATGTTTCCGATTGGTGTTCTGATGTTATGCAGTAATACTGATGTTATGCAGTATTAATGCAAAAATCAAGTTGGTTCCTTAATGTGTTGCGTAAGAAAGCAATCGTCAATTAATTCTAGAAAATCTTCTGCTTCACTATTCCCTGTTTTGTTCAAACAGTTTATTCCGCTAAAATTAAAGTCACCCATGACATAAATACTGTTAGATCTAGATGCTCTAGATATTTCATCCCGTAGGTGCTTTGCTTACATTCTGTCTAAATTTGGTGGCCTATATATAACTCCTATTATAATATTATTAGCTTTTTCGTTTAATTCTATCCAAATAGTTTCTGTGTGTGGCTCAGTTTTGATTCCCTCTTTGAGACTACATTTCAAATTGTCCCTAACATAGATGGCTACTCCACCTCCTCGTCTAATATATCTATCTGTGTAAAATAGTTTAAATCCATTTAATTGATATTCAGCTAATAGTTCTCTATTTTCTACATTCATCCACGTTTCAATAAGTGCAATAATATCTATTTTTTCTGTGCAGACAAGAGCATTTAATTCGTTAATTTTATTTCTTAGACTTCTACTGTTAGTGTAATATACCCTAAGTGAATGGCAGTTCACTTGGGGTGTGTTGCACTGGCAGTAGAGGTCTAAGATGTGAAATTGGCGAATTAGGTGCTCTTGTCTGCACAGAAAAAATAGATGTTGTTGCACTTACCGAGGCGTGGATGAATGTAGAAAATAGAGAACTGTTGGCTGAGTATCAAATATATGGATTTGGGCTATTTCACACAGATAGATGTGTTGGACGGGGAGGTGGAGTAGCCGTATGTGTTGGGGACGGTTTGAAGTGTGGTCTCAAAGAGGGAGTCGGGGCGGGGCCGCGCACGGAAGCTGTTTGGATTGAGTTAGACGAGGGGGCTAATGATATTGTAATAGGAGTAATATATAGGCCACCAAATTTGGACGGAGTGGAAGCGGGGCATCTATGGGATGAGATATCTGGGGCGTCTGGATCTAGCAGTGTTTGTGTCATGGGTGACTTTAATTTTGGCGGGGTAGGCTGGTTGAACAAAGCAGGGAATGGTGAAGCGGAGGATTTTCTGGGGTTGGTTGACGATTGCTTTCTTACGCAACACGTTGGGGAGCCAACACGGGAAAATGGTATTTTGGATTTGGTGTTAACTAACAGGGAAGCGCAAATTGGTGACATCGAAGTGGGGAGTGGGCTGGGGAGCGGTGATCGCAGGGAGGTCGGATTTGGCATAGAATGGAGTAGACCAGTGGGAGAGGGTTCTGTTGGGGTGCCAGATTTTCGAAGAGCTGATTTTGGTAGCCTAGGGGGTTTTTTGGGTCAAGTTGATTGGGGGGTCTTGGGTGTGGGGTGTGGGCCGGTCTTGGAGCGAGACATGAACCCGGCGATGGGTGGCTTGAATGGGGATTTCGATGTGGATTCAATATATAACTTGTTTGGGAATGTTCTGGGCAAAGCGCGGGAGCGTGGTGTACCATGCAAATTGAATAGATCGAGTGCTGGTGACCCCGTGTGGATGACGGGGGGTTTGAGGAACCTTGTGGGTGGGGGGAGAGCTTGGTACAAAAGGATTAAAAGTGGGGAGGTCGCTTTGGAGCAGGAATTCGTACAACTGGTTGGAAATGTTAGGGGGGAGATGGGGAGAGCAAGGGGAAACTGTGGGGTTCGCATAGCAGGGCAGGCAGGGACAAATCCTAAAGGGTTTTTTCAGTTATATCGTGCTGAGACTGGGGAGGGGATGGGTCCGTTGAAGGCTGGGACGGGTCAAGTAACAGATAGTGATGAGGAGATGAGTGGTATTTTTAGTGAATGTTTTGTATCTGTGTTTACTAAAGAGGAGCTTGACAATGTGCCTTCGGCCGAACAAGTCTATGTGGGTGGGGACGAGGACGGGTTGGCGAGTTTGGCGGTTGCCGGGGAGGATGTTCTTAAACAGGTAGTGGGGCTCAGGCCAAGCAGGTCCCCGGGGCCGGATGGGGTGTTTGCCGGGGTGCTTGGGGAGTGCAAAGGGGGGCTTTGTGGCCCGCTGTCGGCCATATTTGATAAGTCGGTGGAGTCAGGCGGAGTGCCGGAGTTTTGGAGAGTTGCTGGTGTGATGCCGGTTTTTGGGAAAGGAGATGGATCGCTTGCGTCTGACTATCGACCAATTAGCCTGGCGTCTGTTGTGGGAGGGTTGCTCGAGTCTGTAATAGCAAATGGGGTTCGTCTTCATCTTGAAAAACATAAGTTGATGGTTGAGTCGCGGCATGGTTTTGTAAATGGCCGTTCATGTTTGACAAATTTGTTATCTTTTTGTTCTAGCGTTGTTGGGGCAGTTGGTGGTGGTGGGGATTGCGATGTTGTATACCTTGACTTTGGCGGGGCTTTTGATGCAGTGCCGCATGGGGGACTGATTAGGGGGATGGAGTCTCATGGTATTGGGGGTGCTATATTGAGCTGGATTAGGGCATGGCTATACCAAAGGAAACAGAGAGTTAGTATAAATGGAATCAAGTCAGAGTGGGAAAATGTTGTAAGTGGAGTGCCTCAAGGCTCTGTCCTGGGACCTCTGTTGTTTATAATATATATAAATGATTTAGATTCAGGTTTGAGTAGCAACATTTGCAAATTTGCCGATGATACGAAAATCGGTAGGGAAATTAATTCGGAGGAGGACTCACTATCACTTCAAGTTGATCTAGATAGGGTTTTGAAATGGTCAAAGGATTGGCAGATGCAGTTTAATGCTGATAAATGTAAAGTTCTGAGGTTAGGTAATGATGATAGAGTTACAAGATACGAGCTAGATGGTGTTGTGATTGCGAAGTCGGATTGCGAAAGGGATCTGGGAGTTATGATTAGTAAGAATTTAAAACAAAAGGATCAATGCATAAATGTTCGTAATAAGGCAAATCGGACACTTGGATTTATTAATCGCAGCGTTAGTAACAAGACACCTGGTGTGGTTCTCAAGCTATATCTTGCTCTAGTTAGGCCCCATTTAGATTATGCAGTTCAGTTTTGGTCGCCATATTATAGAATGGATATAAATTCACTTGAACGTGTCCAGCGTAGGATGACTAAGTTAATTCCCCAAATTAGAAATCTTTCATATGAAGAAAGATTAACAAAGCTTAAGTTCCATTCACTGGAAAGGCGAAGAGTTAGGGGTGACATGATAGAGGTTTACAAGTGGATGAATGGACATAACCGGGGAGATATTAATAGGGTATTAAAAGTATCAACACAGGACAGAACACGAAACAATGGGTATAAATTGGATAAGTTTAGATTTAGGAGGGACTTGGGTAAATACTGGTTCAGTAACAGGGTTGTTGATTTGTGGAACCAATTGCCGCGTAACATTGTGGAGGTGGGGTCCCTCGATTGTTTCAAGCACGGGTTGGACAAGTATATGAGTGGGATTGGGTGGTTATAGAATAGGAGCTGCCTCGTATGGGCCAATAGGCCTTCTGCAGTTACCTTTGTTCTTATGTTCTTATGTTCTTATGAATTGTTATTTTGAGGCCCTTCTCTTTCCCTGATCATTTTGCCAATTCCTTTCTCCCACAAACACATACTTTTATTACCTCCTTCCTCCAAATCAATTCCCATACCTCTATCTACTAACAGTTTAAACCCAAACAAACACCTCTAACCACTTCTTCCAACGAGTTCGCAACAGCAACAACCCCAGCTCACGATAGATGCACCCAATCAGGAGCATACATTTCATTTCTTCCATAGAAGTGTTCCCAGTTGTCTATGAAAGATATTGCATTTGATTTGCAATATCTTTCCAGCCGGCAATTGACACCAAGTGCCCTCGATATCCATTCATTTCCCACTCCCTCGATATTCATTCATTTCCCACTCCTTCGATATCCATTCATTTCCCACTCCCTCGATATCCATTCATTTGCCAACTAACAGGGTTGTTGATTTGTGGAACCAATTACCGCGTAACGTGCTGGAGGTGGGGTCCCTCGATTGTTTGGGATTGGGTGGTTATAAATAGGAGCTGCCTCGTATGGGCCAGTAGGCCTTCTGCAGTTGCCTTTGTTCTTATGTATGATAGTTGTGGTGTGGTAGTAGTGGTGTACTATTAATAGTGTGATAGTAGTGGTGTACTAGTAATTGTGTGGCAGTAGTGGTGTACTAGTTGTGGTGTGGTAGTAAGAACAAATGCAACTGCAGAAGGCCTATTGGCTCATAGGAGGCAGCTCCTATTCTATAACCACCCAATCCCACTCATATACTTGTCCAACCCGCGCTTGAAACAATCGAGGGACACCACCTCCACCACGTTACGCAGCAATTGGTTCCACAAATCAACAACCCTGTTACTGAACCAGTATTTACCCAAGTCTTTCCTAAATCTAAACTTATCCAATTTATACCCATTGTTTCGTGTTCTGTCTTCTGTTGATATTTTTAATACCCTATTAATATCCCCCCTGTTATGTCCATTCATCCACTTGTAAACCTCTATCATGTCACCCCTAACTCTTCGCCTTCCCAGTGAATGCAACTTAAGCTTTGTTAATCTTTCTTCATATGAAAGATTTCTAATTTGGGGAATTAACTTAGTCATCCTACGTTGGACACGTTCAAGTGAATTTATATCCATTCTATAATACGGCGACCAAAACTGAACTGCATAATCTAAATGGGGCCTAACCAGAGCTAGATATAGCTTAAGAACCACACCAGGTGTCTTTTTACTAACGCTTCGATTAATAAATCCCAGTGTCCTATTCGCCTTATTATGAACATTCATGCATTGATCCTTTTGTTTTAAATTCTTACTAATCATAACTCCCAGATCCCTTTCGCAATCCGACTTCGCAATCTCAACACCATCTAGTTCGTATCTTGTAACTATCATCATTACCTAGCCTCAGAACTTTACATTTATCAGCATTAAACTGCATTTGCCAATCCTTTGACCATTTCAAAAACCCTATCTAGATCAACTTGAAGTTATAGTGAGTCCTCCTCCGAATTAATTTCCCTACCGATTTTCGTATCATCGGCAAATTTGCCAATGTTGCTACTCAAACCTGAATCTAAATCATTTATATATATTATAAACAACAGAGGTCCCAGGACAGAGCCCTGAGGTACTCCACTAACAACATTATCCAACTCTGACTTAACCCCATTTATACTAACTCTCTGTTTCCTTTGGAATAGCTATGCCCTAATCCAAGTTTATATAGCACCCCCAATACCATGAGCTTTTATTTTTTGTAATTAGTCTTTCATGTGGCACTGTATCAAAAGCTTTGCTAACGTCAAGGTACACAACATCACAATCCTTACCACTATCAACTGCCTCAACTATGCTGGAATAAAAAGTTAGCAAATTTGTTAAACATGAACGGCCATTTGTCAAGGCTATTCTCTATTTTGCTGTTCTGTGAATTCCTCAGCCGTTGCATCTGGCGGTTTGTATATTAGTATAATCACTAAATTTATTTTCTCTATTTTTAATCCCAGTACCTCTACCACCTCATTTTTAACGTTTAGGAGCTCCGAGCATTTGATTGATTGATAAAGATTAAGCCACCCAAGAGGTGGCACGGGCATGAATAGCCCGTAAGTGGTACAATTTTTTTTTTCCCAGTGTTCTGAGGTTGCATTTAACCATCAAGCTGTTATCGTGGGGGATGATACTGCTTCACAGTCTTTATGAGGGTGTCCAGCTGCTGGACACCTTTGTTGACCAGGAGAGTGGCTGTGTTGATGGCTTCAGGGTGGCCACTGCATGATTCAGGAACTCTTAAAGCTCTTCTAAGGTCATTGGTTGCTTCACATTCCAGAAGATAGTGAAGTAATGGCTTTTCTGTGACAGTTTGGCAGAAGATGCACTCTCTCTGTCGGGGTTCACCAATCTCCCAGTTGCATCTGTAACCTAGACGTAGTCTATATAGCCTAACTGCTATTTCCCTGTGGATTCCTTTTGGGATATTTAACCTTTCTAATTTGGTTGCCTGAAGATACCATGTTGCAGATGGCGAACCTTCAGCTATTCTCTGGTGTAGGTAGGCTTTGTTGAGATGTGAGAGTTTTTTGGTGATGATGTTTTTTATGTTCTCTAGGCTGGGTTGAATTGTTTTATGTATCACTGGATGACGAGTTGCCAATTTAGCAATTTCATCAGCTTTTTCATTTAATGGGATTCCAATATGGGATGGGATCCAGTTTAAAGTTATGTTGAGGCCTTTGCCTTTAGCGACTGCTCCTTGATACAAAATGGTGGTAATTATTTCCACATTATCTTTCCACTGTTTTTGTCCTAGTATTTGAAGTGCAGCTTTTGAGTCTGTGTGTATGATTGCATTTTGAGTGTTTTGTGCAATCACATATGCGAATGCCTGTTGTATGGCGAACAGCTCAGTTTGGGTTGATGATACTAGTCCTCCCAGTCTCCAATATGCCTGAACGCTGGTCGTGCAAAGATCAGCGCCAGCACTCTCATTTTATGTGTCCACCGATCCATCTGTGAAGATGTGGGTGGCTCCTGCTACTGCTATGCTATACATTTGCTCTTCTATTATGCGCCTTAGGATTGTCGGATCATAGGCAGCCTTTTTCATTGGGAGACTTTCTATTACTATTTTGAAAGTAGGCTCTTCCCACGGCGCGGAATGAGTGTAATTTGGGTGTGGATGATCACCCTCTCTATCAAGAATCATGTTTTTTAAATGTAGTCTGTTTAGGACTTTTCCTGCTCTTGCGACCCAAGAGTTTCCATTGTTTTGGCCTAGTCCACCACCAAAGCCTGCCGTACTGGGATTGGATCAGAAGAAATAATTATCTTACTGATAATTGTAGCTGTCCTTTGTGATATTCTTTCTTGTAGAGAGGGCAAACCCGTCTCCAGTCTAAGAGTTTCAAGCCTGGTCCACATGGGGGCTCCCAGTGCCGCTCTCATAGCATTGTTTTGGGCAACTTCAAGCTTTTTCCACTGTTGGTGTGATAGATTTGTGAGTGCAGGTGCGGCATAATCGATCACTGATCTGACTGCCTGTACATAGTATGTGCGAAGGACTTGCAGATTGGCTCCTCCAGAAAGGGAGGTTAGCGACCTGAGGATTGCCGTCTGGGCCGCAGTTCGCTCTCTCAAGTATGTGACCTCAGCATTAAAATTCATGTGTGTGTCCAGGATGATTCCTAGATACTGATAGGTGTCGACCCATTCTATTGGTTGACCCTGTACTGTGAGTTGGATGTTGGGCTTCGCTATTTTTATGGGCATGGCCTTTGACTTTGAGGGGTTGAGTTTGATCCCGATCTGTTTTGCCTCTTTACTGATGCAGTCTAAGCATTTGGGTGCAAGGCGCGCCGCATCCCTTCCTTTTATGATGATGACAAAGTCGTCCGCGTAGTTTAGCAGACTGCAGTGATGTGGGAGTTTCAACCTCATTATTCTTTCCATTAAACAGTTGAAGAGAAGAGGGCTAAGAATACCTCCTTGCGGTGTACCATTTTCATGTCTTTTGTACTCAGAGACTGTGCCATGAAGTTTTACTCTTGCTTCTCTGTTTATGAGACAGTTTTTGGTCCAGGAGAGCAGGTTGCCTCTGACCTCTTTGTCAATGAGGCAGCAGAGAATAGCTGGGGCGCTAGCCAGTTCAAAGGCTTTTTCGAGGTCCAGGAATATCAGCATTCCTGGTCTGTCATTCAAGTGGGCTAACAGAGTTGTAATACATTCCACTGTGCCAACCCCTCTTCTATAGGCATACATATCATGGTGCAGTTTAGGCATTTTCCACTCCAGTCTGTTGAGTGCCATTCTGTCAGCCGTCTTGGCTGCACAGCTTTGGAGAGAGATGGGCCTTGGATTAGCTGGATCTTTGGGTTTTGGGATCGGCACTATGTCTGCTCTATTCCAAGCAGAAGGTCTAGTTTGAGAAGTCCAGGCTAAATTAATTAACCTTAGGTATGCAGCGTCTCCCTCTGGGCCGAGGTTTCTAATCATTTTATAGGTTATTTTGTCGGCTCCAGGGGATGTATCCTTGGAGTTTTTCTTAGCCCGATTGAGCTCATTCAGTGTGAAGGGGGCATTAGTGTCAGAGACTTCTTCACATGCTGTAAGGATTCTGTGCCACCTTTCTTCCTCTAGTCCGGTCTGTACTGCTAATACATCTGGTGGAAGTTGATTGCTGGCTGCTCTCTCTGCAAACCTGGTTGCCAGTACTTCGGCTTCCTGTTGAGGATCTTTGGGGTGTGGAGTTTTAGGTGTTTTATTCCCTTTGGCCCGGTGAATTTGCTGCCACATCTCCCCGAGAGAGGTGTGTTCATTCAGGTGTGAACACCATTCTAGCCACTTTTGTTCTTTTATTTGTCTGGTCTCTCGATGTACATGTTCCTTGACCTCACAAAGTAAGATCCTGTTGCGGTCACTTGGCTGTTTTTTGTATAGCTTCTATTGAGTCTATGGTTGAGTTCTTTGACACGTTCGCAATAGTACCAATGATCTTTATGGTGTCCGGTGGACTGTTTTTTTCAGTGGGATTGAGTGGTTGGCTGCACTTTGAATCGCTTTGACAAATTCTTGTTCTGCCTGATTAATGTCTTCGGGAAGATCATAGTTTCTTTGCCACTCTGAAATGAGGTTTTGAAATCGGTCCCAGTTTGCTAAAGCAAAGTTCCAGGCTTCAGATGGAGGCGGAGGTGGGGTGGGTAGGTCTAACTGAAGATCAATTTGGACCCCATAGTGGTCGCTTGTGAGTGTGGGCTCAACTGACCATGTTGCTGCATCTCTTAGGGAGGCTGAAACGAAGGTTAGGTCTAATCTGCCTCCTTGGATGTGGGTAGGTTCATTCTTGTTTAGGATTTGTATTTCTGGAAGCTGGTCCAGTAGATGTGTAATGTGTATGCCGGCTTCATTTGTTTTGTTCGAGCCCAGTGCCAATCGATGATTGGCATTAAAATCTCCACAAATGATTGTGTTTGTTGTTGTCGCGTGTCCAAATAACACAGAGAGATCCATTTCGGCTTGTGGAGACCTGTACACATTGAACACTTCAAGTTTGTCGTGTCTTAGCTCAATGGTGACTCCCATTACCTCTGTCCCTGCTCCACAATTGGGTGGGCTGGTTATGGATTTGGAGATCAGGTCACTTTTTACATAGATTGCACATCCCCTGGATTGCCCATTGATCCATGGAAGGAAGAAGCCTCGATAGCCTGAGATTTTAGGTTCTAATCCGGCTCGAAGCAAGCTCTCCTGTAGTATCAGGATGTCTATGCCTTTGGTTGCTGCTATGCATTGCAAGTGTTGCAATTTAGTGCGCAGTCCTTGCGCATTCCATTGCAGGATCTTTAGAATTCTAGGTTCTTGGAATGTGCTGATAATTCCGTGGTATCCATAGAGTCTGATGAACACGCCATGGAAGTTGCAATTGGGGTATAGGTTCTTAGTGGTCCTGAAATTGCCTCATCAATGTCGCTTTCCGACGACCTGGACTCTATCTGCTTTTTATGGGGGTGCCTCTTGCCCTGCTGTCTTGACGGTATGGATATTACATCTTCGAATTTTTTGAGCTTGTGCTCAATTGTCTTCCGAGTCTCTGTGGTTTGCTTGATTCCATGTGAAGACAGCAGACTTTCGATTAACTCAGTGACCAAAGTTTTGAGCATTGGCCAGAGAGCGTTCAGTTCAGTGGGAGCACTATTTAATGTTGTGCAGGTTGAGGGCCTAGTGGCTTTTAGACCCTTCTCGGTGGTAACTTTGGCACTGGAATTGCTACTCCTATTGGCCCCAGTGTGCTTGCTGGATGAAATGGGAGGCCGACTGCTTTGAACCTGAGTCTTGTGTCCTCCATCTTTCTTTTTGTCCTGTACTGTCTTCTCATCCTTCACCATGGCCGATGGTGAAGGGCCGTGTGCCCCCTCTTCCTGAATGGGTAGACCCCACGCGGTTTTAGTGGGCAGTGGAGCTGGTATTCGTTTTGGTGGGGGTTTCGGCTCCGCTGTTGGCGTGGTGGGGTTCGTTTGAAGCCTTTTGAGCCTTTCAGGGCATTTCAAGTTCCAGGCATGATGTGCCTTGGAACAATTTGGGCATTTTGCCTGAACAGGGTGGTTTGCCTTGAATTTATCAATACATGTTTTTGTATCATGGGGCTGGCTGCAGACTCCGCACCTCACTGGGCGTTGGCAGCCATCTTTGTGATGCCCAAATCTCTGACATCTAAAGCATCTTAGGGGTTCTGGGGTGTAAGGCCTGTGTTGGAACACCCCCCAGATTCCAAGGTCAAGTTTTTCCGGGATCCGTCCTCTTACTGTGAGAAGGACTTGTCGAGTTTCTTGTTTTGTTCGTACTTGGCATCTCTCTGCTGACACCACATAGTTCAGCTTTTCGAGATGGCCAAGGGCCATATGCAAGGGATAGTGGAGGACAATGACTTTACTTATTTTATCCTCTGGTTTCAGTTCCTCACATTTTGCGTAATTTTTTAGAATCGTAGCGGCCGACTCGTCTTTTGGCCTCAGCTCCGAGCATACAAGGTCTTCCCTAATATACAGACCCACTCCTCCATGTGACCTAATTTTCCTATCACACCTGTATAGGTTATATCCTGGAATCCAGATCTCACTGTCCAACAATTTCCCTGCATGGGTTTCCTGTGAAAGCTCCAAATACTGCATTTGACTCCGTGAGGAGGCCATTTATGAACTGTACTTTGTTGTTTGTTCTTGTTTTCAGTCCTTGTATGTTGGCAAAGATGAATGAGGTTACTCTATTAGTGATAGTTTGAATGGGAGACTTTTTCGGCAAGTCCATTATTCGTGGACATAATGACTGGTTGAACAAAACAGGGAATAGTGAAGCAGAAGATTTTCTAGAATTAATTGACGATTGCTTTCTTACGCAACACATTAAGGAACCAACACGGGAAAATAATATTTTAGATTTAGTGTTAACTAACAGGGAAACGCAAATTAATGACATCGAAATAGGGAGTGAGCTAGGGAGCAGTGATCACAAAGAAATCAGATTTAGCATAGAATGGAATAGACCAGTAGGAGAAAATTCTGTTAAAGTGCCAGATTTTCGAAAAGCTGATTTTAATAGCCTAAGAAATTTTTTGGGTCAAATTGATTGGAAAGTCTTGGGTATGGGGTGTGGGCCGGTCTTGGAGCGAGACATGAACCCAGCGATAGGTGACTTAAATGGGGATTTCGATGTGGATTCAATATATAACTTATTTAAGAATATTCTAAACAAAGCACAGGAACGTAGTATACCATACAAATTGAATAGATCGAATACTAATGACCCAAAGTGGATAACAAAGAATTTGAAGAACCTTATAGGTAAAAAGAGAGCTTGGTACAAAAGGATTAAAAATGGGGAGGTCACTTTAGAACAGGAATTCGTACAACTGGTTAGAAATGTTAAAAAAGAGATAAGGAAAGCAAAAAGAAACTATGAAGTTCGCATAGCAGGGCAAGCAAAGACAAATCCTAAAGGGTTTTTTCAGTTATATCGTACTAAGACTAGGGAAAGGATAGGTCCATTAAAAACTGATACAGGTCAAATAACAGATAGTGATGAAGAGATGAGTAGTATTTTTAATAAATATTTTGTATCTGTATTTACTAAAGAGGAACTTAACAATATGCCTTCAGCTGAACAAGTCTATGTGGGTGGGGACGAGGACAGGTTGACGAGTACATAAGAACATAAGAACAAAGATAACTGCAGAAGGCCTATTGGCCCATACGAGGCAGCTCCTATTCTATAACCACCCAATCCCACTCATATACTTGTCCAACCCGTGCTTGAAACAATCGAGGGACCCCACCTCCACAATGTTACGCGGCAATTGGTTCCACAAATCAACAACCCTGTTACTGAACCAGTATTTACCCAAGTCTTTCCTAAATCTAAACTTATCCAATTTATATCCATTGTTTCGTGTTCTGTCCTGTGTTGATACTTTTAATACCCTATTAATATCCCCCCGGTTATGTCCATTCATCCACTTGTAAACCTCTATCATGTCACCCCTAACTCTTCGCCTTTCCAGTGAATGCAACTTAAGCTTTGTTAATCTTTCTTCATATGAAAGATTTCTAATTTGGGGAATTAACTTAGTCATCCTACGCTGGACACGTTCAAGTGAATTTATATCCATTCTATGATATGGCGACCAAAACTGAACTGCATAATCTAAATGGGGCCTAACTAGAGCAAGATATAGCTTGAGAACCACACCAGGTGTCTTGTTACTAACGCTGCGATTAATAAATCCAAGTGTCCGATTTGCCTTATTACGAACATTTATGCATTGATCCTTTTGTTTTAAATTCTTACTAATCATAACTCCCAGATCCCTTTCGCAATCCGACTTCGCAATCACAACACCATCTAGCTCGTATCTTGTAACTCTATCATCATTACCTAACCTCAGAACTTTACATTTATCAGCATTAAACTGCATCTGCCAATCCTTTGACCATTTCAAAACCCTATCTAGATCAACTTGAAGTGATAGTGAGTCCTCCTCTGAATTAATTTCCCTACCGATTTTCGTATCATCGGCAAATTTGCAAATGTTGCTACTCAAACCTGAATCTAAATCATTTATATATATTATAAACAACAGAGGTCCCAGGACAGAGCCTTGAGGCACTCCACTTACAACATTTTCCCACTCTGACTTGATTCCATTTATACTAACTCTCTGTTTCCTTTGGTATAGCCATGCCCTAATCCAGCTTAATATAGCACCCCCAATACAATGAGACTCTATCTTTTTAATCAGTCTTTCATGTGGCACTGTATCAAAAGCTTTGCTAAAGTCAAGGTATACAACATCGCAATCCTTACCACTATCAACTGCCTCAACAATGCTAGAATAAAAAGATAACAAATTTGTTAAACATGAACGGCCATTTATAAAACCATGTTGCGACTCAATTATTAATTTATGTTTTTCAAGATGAAGACGAATTTTATTTGCTATTATAGATTCGAGTAACTTTCCCACAATAGACGTTAGGCTAATTGGTCGATAGTTAGACGCAAGTGATCTATCTCCTTTCTTAAAAACTGGTATCACATTAGCAACTTTCCAAAACTCTGGCACTCTGCCTGACTCTATTGATTTATTAAATATGGTTGACAGTGGGTCACAAAGCTCCTCTTTGCATTCTTTAAGCACCCTGGCAAACACTTCATCCGGCCCTGGGGATTTGTTTGGTTTGAGTTTTACTATTTGTTTAAGAACATCCTCCCTGGTAACTGCTAAACTCGTCAACCTGTCCTCGTCCCCACCCACATAGACTTGTTCGGCTGAAGGCATATTGTTAAGTTCCTCTTTAGTAAATACAGATACAAAATATTTATTAAAAATACTACTCATCTCTTCATCACTATCTGTTATTTGACCTGTCTCAGTTTTTAATGGACCTATCCTTTCCCTAGTCTTGGTACGATATAACTGAAAAAACCCTTTAGGATTTGTCTTTGCTTGCCCTGCTATGCGAACTTCATAGTTTCTTTTTGCTTTCCGTATCTCTTTTTTAACATTTCTAACCAGTTGTACGAATTCCTGTTCTAAAGTCACCTCCCCATTTTTAATCCTTTTGTACCAAGCTCTCTTTTTACCTATAAGGTTCTTCAAATTCTTTGTTATCCACTTTGGGTCATTAGTATTCGATCTATTCAATTTGTATGGTATACTACGTTCCTGTGCTTTGTTTAGAATATTCTTAAATAAGTTATATATTGAATCCACATCGAAATCCCCATTTAAGTCACCTATCGCTGGGTTCATGTCTCGCTCCAAGACCGGCCCACACCCCATACCCAAGACTTTCCAATCAATTTGACCCAAAAAATTTCTTAGGCTATTAAAATCAGCTTTTCGAAAATCTGGCACTTTAACAGAATTTTCTCCTACTGGTCTATTCCATTCTATGCTAAATCTGATTTCTTTGTGATCACTGCTCCCTAGCTCACTCCCTATTTCGATGTCATTAATTTGCGTTTCCCTGTTAGTTAACACTAAATCTAAAATATTATTTTCCCGTGTTGGTTCCTTAATGTGTTGCGTAAGAAAGCAATCGTCAATTAATTCTAGAAAATCTTCTGCTTCACTATTCCCTGTTTTGTTCAACCAGTTTATTCCGCTAAAATTAAAGTCACCCATGACATAAATACTGTTAGATCTAGATGCTCTAGATATTTCATCCCATAGATGCTTTGCTTCCATTCTGTCTAAATTTGGTGGCCTATATATTACTCCTATTATAATATTATTAGCTTTTTCGTTTAATTCAATCCAAATAGTTTCTGTGTGTGGCTCTGTTTTGATTCCCTCTTTGAGACTACATTTCAAATTGTCCCTAACATATATGGCTACTCCACCTCCTCGTCTAATATATCTATCTGTGTGAAATAGTTTAAATCCATATATTTGTTATTCAGCTAATAGTTCTCTATTTTCTACATTCATCCACGTTTCGGTAAGTGCAATAATATCTATTTTTTCTGTGCAGACAAGAGCATTTAATTCGTTAATTTTATTTCTTAGACTTCTACTGTTAGTGTAATATACCCTAAGTGAATTGTTATTTTGCGGACCTTCTCTTTCCCTGATCGTTTTGCCAATTCCTTTCTCCCACAAACACATACTTTTATTACCTCCTTCCTCCAAATCAATTCCCATACCTCTATCTACTAACAGTTTAAACCCAAACAAACACCTCTAACCACTTCTTCTAGCGAGTTCGCAACAGCTACAACCCCAGCTCTCGATAGATGCACCCCATCACGAGCATACATTTCATTTCTTCCATAGAAGTGTTCCCAGTTGTCTATGAAAGATATTGCATTTGATTTGCAATATCTTTCCAGCCGGCAATTGACACCAAGTGCCCTCGATATCCATTCATTTCCCACTCCCTTTCTTGGAAGAATGCCACATATGATCGGGATTCCTCCCTTGCTCCTAACTAACTCTATGGCTGTTTTATACCTCTGAATCAGTTCCTCACTCCTGACTCGACCAACATCATTTCCTCCCACGCTAATGCAAATAATGGGATTGTTCCCATTACCAGCCATAATATCATTCATGTTGTTTATAATATCACCAATGCCAGCTCCGGGATAGCACACCCTTAACCTGTTCCCCCTATCTCTAGCACAAAACGTTCTATCCAAATACCTTATCTGGGAATCTCCCACAACTAATGTTTGCTTAGGTACTTCCTTTACTTTCTGAGGGGCCTGCGCTTCCTTTCTCTTCGTTGCTTTCCCTTTTGCGCGATCCACAGTCTCTCCACAGCACTCGTCCTCCAAAACGTCAAATGAATTTGAAGTTGCTATGGCGTTTGAAGGCGGCTTTATCAAAGTCTTCTTAAGGCCCCTGTCTTTCGCAACTCTCCAAGACGAGGTCCCTTTACTGCTGGTCTCCTCCTTCGTTACTTCTCGTTGTTTTTTAAGCTGACGCACCTCCTCCCGCAGAGAGTCCAACTCTGTCCTCAGGGCTCCCACTAGTCACCAGGTCCTTCACTACAACTTCCATATTGCTATGATAATATAACATACTATGATAATATAACAACGCCACTGAATTCTCAGGGAGATTATGCAGGCCACAGATAAACACTAGGTAGTGAAACAATCAACAGGAAGTGATATCATTAATACTCTGCAGCTTCACTAAGTACGTAAAAATGAAGGTAGCCATAAAAGGACAATATTGGCCCATACAAGGCAGCTCTTTTTTGTATCTACCCAACCTCATTCATATATGTCCAGCCCACGCTTGAAACAATCAAGGGACTCCACTTCTATTATGTTTCCGATTGGTGTTCTGATGTTATGCAGTAATACTGATGTTATGCAGTATTAATGCACAAATCAAGTTGGTTCCTTAATGTGTTGCGTAAGAAAGCAATCGTCAATTAATTCTAGAAAATCTTCTGCTTCACTATTCCCTGTTTTGTTCAAACAGTTTATTCCGCTAAAATTAAAGTCACCCATGACATAAATACTGTTAGATCTAGATGCTCTAGATATTTCATCCCGTAGGTGCTTTGCTTACATTCTGTCTAAATTTGGTGGCCTATATATAACTCCTATTATAATATTATTAGCTTTTTCGTTTAATTCTATCCAAATAGTTTCTGTGTGTGGCTCAGTTTTGATTCCCTCTTTGAGACTACATTTCAAATTGTCCCTAACATAGATGGCTACTCCACCTCCTCGTCTAATATATCTATCTGTGTAAAATAGTTTAAATCCATTTAATTGATATTCAGCTAATAGTTCTCTATTTTCTACATTCATCCACGTTTCAATAAGTGCAATAATATCTATTTTTTCTGTGCAGACAAGAGCATTTAATTCGTTAATTTTATTTCTTAGACTTCTACTGTTAGTGTAATATACCCTAAGTGAATTGTTATTTTGAGGCCCTTCTCTTTCCCTGATCATTTTGCCAATTCCTTTCTCCCACAAACACATACTTTTATTACCTCCTTCCTCCAAATCAATTCCCATACCTCTATCTACTAACAGTTTAAACCCAAACAAACACCTCTAACCACTTCTTCCAACGAGTTCGCAACAGCAACAACCCCAGCTCACGATAGATGCACCCAATCAGGAGCATACATTTCATTTCTTCCATAGAAGTGTTCCCAGTTGTCTATGAAAGATATTGCATTTGATTTGCAATATCTTTCCAGCCGGCAATTGACACCAAGTGCCCTCGATATCCATTCATTTCCCACTCCCTCGATATTCATTCATTTCCCACTCCTTCGATATCCATTCATTTCCCACTCCCTCGATATCCATTCATTTGCCAACTAACAGGGTTGTTGATTTGTGGAACCAATTACCGCGTAACGTGCTGGAGGTGGGGTCCCTCGATTGTTTGGGATTGGGTGGTTATAAATAGGAGCTGCCTCGTATGGGCCAGTAGGCCTTCTGCAGTTGCCTTTGTTCTTATGTATGATAGTTGTGGTGTGGTAGTAGTGGTGTACTATTAATAGTGTGATAGTAGTGGTGTACTAGTAATTGTGTGGCAGTAGTGGTGTACTAGTTGTGGTGTGGTAGTAAGAACAAATGCAACTGCAGAAGGCCTATTGGCTCATAGGAGGCAGCTCCTATTCTATAACCACCCAATCCCACTCATATACTTGTCCAACCCGCGCTTGAAACAATCGAGGGACACCACCTCCACCACGTTACGCAGCAATTGGTTCCACAAATCAACAACCCTGTTACTGAACCAGTATTTACCCAAGTCTTTCCTAAATCTAAACTTATCCAATTTATACCCATTGTTTCGTGTTCTGTCTTCTGTTGATATTTTTAATACCCTATTAATATCCCCCCTGTTATGTCCATTCATCCACTTGTAAACCTCTATCATGTCACCCCTAACTCTTCGCCTTCCCAGTGAATGCAACTTAAGCTTTGTTAATCTTTCTTCATATGAAAGATTTCTAATTTGGGGAATTAACTTAGTCATCCTACGTTGGACACGTTCAAGTGAATTTATATCCATTCTATAATACGGCGACCAAAACTGAACTGCATAATCTAAATGGGGCCTAACCAGAGCTAGATATAGCTTAAGAACCACACCAGGTGTCTTTTTACTAACGCTTCGATTAATAAATCCCAGTGTCCTATTCGCCTTATTATGAACATTCATGCATTGATCCTTTTGTTTTAAATTCTTACTAATCATAACTCCCAGATCCCTTTCGCAATCCGACTTCGCAATCTCAACACCATCTAGTTCGTATCTTGTAACTATCATCATTACCTAGCCTCAGAACTTTACATTTATCAGCATTAAACTGCATTTTAAAACAGGGAATAGTGAAGCAGAAGATTTTCTAGAATTAATTGACGATTGCTTTCTTACGCAACACATTAAGGAACCAACACGGGAAAATAATATTTTAGATTTAGTGTTAACTAACAGGGAAACGCAAATTAATGACATCGAAATAGGGAGTGAGCTAGGGAGCAGTGATCACAAAGAAATCAGATTTAGCATAGAATGGAATAGACCAGTAGGAGAAAATTCTGTTAAAGTGCCAGATTTTCGAAAAGCTGATTTTAATAGCCTAAGAAATTTTTTGGGTCAAATTGATTGGAAAGTCTTGGGTATGGGGTGGGGGCCGGTCTTGGAGCGAGACATGAACCCAGCGATAGGTGACTTAAATGGGGATTTCGATGTGGATTCAATATATAACTTATTTAAGAATATACTAAACAAAGCACAGGAACGTAGTATACCATACAAATTGAATAGATCGAATACTAATGACCCAAAGTGGATAACAAAGAATTTGAAGAACCTTATAGGTAAAAAGAGAGCTTGGTACAAGAGGATTATAAATGGGGAGGTCACTTTAGAACAGGAATTCGTACAACTGGTTAGAAATGTTAAAAAAGAGATAAGGAAAGCAAAAAGAAACTATGAAGTTCGCATAGCAGGGCAAGCAAAGACAAATCCTAAAGGGTTTTTTCAGTTATATCGTACCAAGACTAGGGAAAGGATAGGTCCATTAAAAACTGAGACAGGTCAAATAACAGATAGTGATGAAGAGATGAGTAGTATTTTTAATAAATATTTTGTATCTGTATTTACTAAAGAGGAACTTAACAATATGCCTTCAGCCGAACAAGTCTATGTGGGTGGGGACGAGGACAGGTTGTCGAGTTTAGCAGTTACCAGGGAGGATGTTCTTAAACAAATAGTAAAACTCAAACCAAACAAATCCCCAGGGCCGGATGAAGTGTTTGCCAGGGTGCTTAAAGAATGCAAAGAGGAGCTTTGTGACCCACTGTCAACCATATTTAATAAATCAATAGAGACAGGCAGAGTGCCAGAGTTTTGGAAAGTTGCTAATGTGATACCAGTTTTTAAGAAAGGAGATAGATCACTTGCGTCTAACTATCGACCAATTAGCCTAACGTCTATTGTGGGAAAGTTACTCGAATCTATAATAGCAAATAAAATTCGTCTTCATCTTGAAAAACATAAATTAATAATTGAGTCGCAACATGGTTTTATAAATGGCCGTTCATGTTTAACAAATTTGTTATCTTTTTATTCTAGCATTGTTGAGGCAGTTGATAGTGGTAAGGATTGCGATGTTGTATACCTTGACTTTAGCAAAGCTTTTGATACAGTGCCACATGAAAGACTGATTAAAAAGATAGAGTCTCATGGTATTGGGGGTGCTATATTAAGCTGGATTAGGGCATGGCTATACCAAAGGAAACAGAGAGTTAGTATAAATGGAATCAAGTCAGAGTGGGAAAATGTTGTAAGTGGAGTGCCTCAAGGCTCTGTCCTGGGACCTCTGTTGTTTATAATATATATAAATGATTTAGATTCAGGTTTGAGTAGCAACATTTGCAAATTTGCCGATGATACGAAAATCGGTAGGGAAATTAATTCGGAGGAGGACTCACTATCACTTCAAGTTGATCTAGATAGGGTTTTGAAATGGTCAAAGGATTGGCAGATGCAGTTTAATGCTGATAAATGTAAAGTTCTGAGGTTAGGTAATGATGATAGAGTTACAAGATACGAGCTAGATGGTGTTGTGATTGCGAAGTCGGATTGCGAAAGGGATCTGGGAGTTATGATTAGTAAGAATTTAAAACAAAAGGATCAATGCATAAATGTTCGTAATAAGGCAAATCGGACACTTGGATTTATTAATCGCAGCGTTAGTAACAAGACACCTGGTGTGGTTCTCAAGCTATATCTTGCTCTAGTTAGGCCCCATTTAGATTATGCAGTTCAGTTTTGGTCGCCATATTATAGAATGGATATAAATTCACTTGAACGTGTCCAGCGTAGGATGACTAAGTTAATTCCCCAAATTAGAAATCTTTCATATGAAGAAAGATTAACAAAGCTTAAGTTGCATTCACTGGAAAGGCGAAGAGTTAGGGGTGACATGATAGAGGTTTACAAGTGGATGAATGGACATAACCGGGGGGATATTAATAGGGTATTAAAAGTATCAACACAGGACAGAACACGAAACAATGGGTATAAATTGGATAAGTTTAGATTTAGGAAAGACTTGGGTAAATACTGGTTCAGTAACAGGGTTGTTGATTTGTGGAACCAATTGCCGCGTAACATTGTGGAGGTGGGGTCCCTCGATTGTTTCAAGCACGGGTTGGACAAGTATATGAGTGGGATTGGGTGGTTATAGAATAGGAGCTGCCTCGTATGGGCCAACAGGCCTTCTGCAGTTGGGTTTGTTCTTATTTGCCAATCCTTTGACCATTTCAAAAACCCTATCTAGATCAACTTGAAGTTATAGTGAGTCCTCCTCCGAATTAATTTCCCTACCGATTTTCGTATCATCGGCAAATTTGCCAATGTTGCTACTCAAACCTGAATCTAAATCATTTATATATATTATAAACAACAGAGGTCCCAGGACAGAGCCCTGAGGTACTCCACTAACAACATTATCCAACTCTGACTTAACCCCATTTATACTAACTCTCTGTTTCCTTTGGAATAGCTATGCCCTAATCCAAGTTTATATAGCACCCCCAATACCATGAGCTTTTATTTTTTGTAATTAGTCTTTCATGTGGCACTGTATCAAAAGCTTTGCTAACGTCAAGGTACACAACATCACAATCCTTACCACTATCAACTGCCTCAACTATGCTGGAATAAAAAGTTAGCAAATTTGTTAAACATGAACGGCCATTTGTCAAGGCTATTCTCTATTTTGCTGTTCTGTGAATTCCTCAGCCGTTGCATCTGGCGGTTTGTATATTAGTATAATCACTAAATTTATTTTCTCTATTTTTAATCCCAGTACCTCTACCACCTCATTTTTAACGTTTAGGAGCTCCGAGCATTTGATTGATTGATAAAGATTAAGCCACCCAAGAGGTGGCACGGGCATGAATAGCCCGTAAGTGGTACAATTTTTTTTTTCCCAGTGTTCTGAGGTTGCATTTAACCATCAAGCTGTTATCGTGGGGGATGATACTGCTTCACAGTCTTTATGAGGGTGTCCAGCTGCTGGACACCTTTGTTGACCAGGAGAGTGGCTGTGTTGATGGCTTCAGGGTGGCCACTGCATGATTCAGGAACTCTTAAAGCTCTTCTAAGGTCATTGGTTGCTTCACATTCCAGAAGATAGTGAAGTAATGGCTTTTCTGTGACAGTTTGGCAGAAGATGCACTCTCTCTGTCGGGGTTCACCAATCTCCCAGTTGCATCTGTAACCTAGACGTAGTCTATATAGCCTAACTGCTATTTCCCTGTGGATTCCTTTTGGGATATTTAACCTTTCTAATTTGGTTGCCTGAAGATACCATGTTGCAGATGGCGAACCTTCAGCTATTCTCTGGTGTAGGTAGGCTTTGTTGAGATGTGAGAGTTTTTTGGTGATGATGTTTTTTATGTTCTCTAGGCTGGGTTGAATTGTTTTATGTATCACTGGATGACGAGTTGCCAATTTAGCAATTTCATCAGCTTTTTCATTTAATGGGATTCCAATATGGGATGGGATCCAGTTTAAAGTTATGTTGAGGCCTTTGCCTTTAGCGACTGCTCCTTGATACAAAATGGTGGTAATTATTTCCACATTATCTTTCCACTGTTTTTGTCCTAGTATTTGAAGTGCAGCTTTTGAGTCTGTGTGTATGATTGCATTTTGAGTGTTTTGTGCAATCACATATGCGAATGCCTGTTGTATGGCGAACAGCTCAGTTTGGGTTGATGATACTAGTCCTCCCAGTCTCCAATATGCCTGAACGCTGGTCGTGCAAAGATCAGCGCCAGCACTCTCATTTTATGTGTCCACCGATCCATCTGTGAAGATGTGGGTGGCTCCTGCTACTGCTATGCTATACATTTGCTCTTCTATTATGCGCCTTAGGATTGTCGGATCATAGGCAGCCTTTTTCATTGGGAGACTTTCTATTACTATTTTGAAAGTAGGCTCTTCCCACGGCGCGGAATGAGTGTAATTTGGGTGTGGATGATCACCCTCTCTATCAAGAATCATGTTTTTTAAATGTAGTCTGTTTAGGACTTTTCCTGCTCTTGCGACCCAAGAGTTTCCATTGTTTTGGCCTAGTCCACCACCAAAGCCTGCCGTACTGGGATTGGATCAGAAGAAATAATTATCTTACTGATAATTGTAGCTGTCCTTTGTGATATTCTTTCTTGTAGAGAGGGCAAACCCGTCTCCAGTCTAAGAGTTTCAAGCCTGGTCCACATGGGGGCTCCCAGTGCCGCTCTCATAGCATTGTTTTGGGCAACTTCAAGCTTTTTCCACTGTTGGTGTGATAGATTTGTGAGTGCAGGTGCGGCATAATCGATCACTGATCTGACTGCCTGTACATAGTATGTGCGAAGGACTTGCAGATTGGCTCCTCCAGAAAGGGAGGTTAGCGACCTGAGGATTGCCGTCTGGGCCGCAGTTCGCTCTCTCAAGTATGTGACCTCAGCATTAAAATTCATGTGTGTGTCCAGGATGATTCCTAGATACTGATAGGTGTCGACCCATTCTATTGGTTGACCCTGTACTGTGAGTTGGATGTTGGGCTTCGCTATTTTTATGGGCATGGCCTTTGACTTTGAGGGGTTGAGTTTGATCCCGATCTGTTTTGCCTCTTTACTGATGCAGTCTAAGCATTTGGGTGCAAGGCGCGCCGCATCCCTTCCTTTTATGATGATGACAAAGTCGTCCGCGTAGTTTAGCAGACTGCAGTGATGTGGGAGTTTCAACCTCATTATTCTTTCCATTAAACAGTTGAAGAGAAGAGGGCTAAGAATACCTCCTTGCGGTGTACCATTTTCATGTCTTTTGTACTCAGAGACTGTGCCATGAAGTTTTACTCTTGCTTCTCTGTTTATGAGACAGTTTTTGGTCCAGGAGAGCAGGTTGCCTCTGACCTCTTTGTCAATGAGGCAGCAGAGAATAGCTGGGGCGCTAGCCAGTTCAAAGGCTTTTTCGAGGTCCAGGAATATCAGCATTCCTGGTCTGTCATTCAAGTGGGCTAACAGAGTTGTAATACATTCCACTGTGCCAACCCCTCTTCTATAGGCATACATATCATGGTGCAGTTTAGGCATTTTCCACTCCAGTCTGTTGAGTGCCATTCTGTCAGCCGTCTTGGCTGCACAGCTTTGGAGAGAGATGGGCCTTGGATTAGCTGGATCTTTGGGTTTTGGGATCGGCACTATGTCTGCTCTATTCCAAGCAGAAGGTCTAGTTTGAGAAGTCCAGGCTAAATTAATTAACCTTAGGTATGCAGCGTCTCCCTCTGGGCCGAGGTTTCTAATCATTTTATAGGTTATTTTGTCGGCTCCAGGGGATGTATCCTTGGAGTTTTTCTTAGCCCGATTGAGCTCATTCAGTGTGAAGGGGGCATTAGTGTCAGAGACTTCTTCACATGCTGTAAGGATTCTGTGCCACCTTTCTTCCTCTAGTCCGGTCTGTACTGCTAATACATCTGGTGGAAGTTGATTGCTGGCTGCTCTCTCTGCAAACCTGGTTGCCAGTACTTCGGCTTCCTGTTGAGGATCTTTGGGGTGTGGAGTTTTAGGTGTTTTATTCCCTTTGGCCCGGTGAATTTGCTGCCACATCTCCCCGAGAGAGGTGTGTTCATTCAGGTGTGAACACCATTCTAGCCACTTTTGTTCTTTTATTTGTCTGGTCTCTCGATGTACATGTTCCTTGACCTCACAAAGTAAGATCCTGTTGCGGTCACTTGGCTGTTTTTTGTATAGCTTCTATTGAGTCTATGGTTGAGTTCTTTGACACGTTCGCAATAGTACCAATGATCTTTATGGTGTCCGGTGGACTGTTTTTTTCAGTGGGATTGAGTGGTTGGCTGCACTTTGAATCGCTTTGACAAATTCTTGTTCTGCCTGATTAATGTCTTCGGGAAGATCATAGTTTCTTTGCCACTCTGAAATGAGGTTTTGAAATCGGTCCCAGTTTGCTAAAGCAAAGTTCCAGGCTTCAGATGGAGGCGGAGGTGGGGTGGGTAGGTCTAACTGAAGATCAATTTGGACCCCATAGTGGTCGCTTGTGAGTGTGGGCTCAACTGACCATGTTGCTGCATCTCTTAGGGAGGCTGAAACGAAGGTTAGGTCTAATCTGCCTCCTTGGATGTGGGTAGGTTCATTCTTGTTTAGGATTTGTATTTCTGGAAGCTGGTCCAGTAGATGTGTAATGTGTATGCCGGCTTCATTTGTTTTGTTCGAGCCCAGTGCCAATCGATGATTGGCATTAAAATCTCCACAAATGATTGTGTTTGTTGTTGTCGCGTGTCCAAATAACACAGAGAGATCCATTTCGGCTTGTGGAGACCTGTACACATTGAACACTTCAAGTTTGTCGTGTCTTAGCTCAATGGTGACTCCCATTACCTCTGTCCCTGCTCCACAATTGGGTGGGCTGGTTATGGATTTGGAGATCAGGTCACTTTTTACATAGATTGCACATCCCCTGGATTGCCCATTGATCCATGGAAGGAAGAAGCCTCGATAGCCTGAGATTTTAGGTTCTAATCCGGCTCGAAGCAAGCTCTCCTGTAGTATCAGGATGTCTATGCCTTTGGTTGCTGCTATGCATTGCAAGTGTTGCAATTTAGTGCGCAGTCCTTGCGCATTCCATTGCAGGATCTTTAGAATTCTAGGTTCTTGGAATGTGCTGATAATTCCGTGGTATCCATAGAGTCTGATGAACACGCCATGGAAGTTGCAATTGGGGTATAGGTTCTTAGTGGTCCTGAAATTGCCTCATCAATGTCGCTTTCCGACGACCTGGACTCTATCTGCTTTTTATGGGGGTGCCTCTTGCCCTGCTGTCTTGACGGTATGGATATTACATCTTCGAATTTTTTGAGCTTGTGCTCAATTGTCTTCCGAGTCTCTGTGGTTTGCTTGATTCCATGTGAAGACAGCAGACTTTCGATTAACTCAGTGACCAAAGTTTTGAGCATTGGCCAGAGAGCGTTCAGTTCAGTGGGAGCACTATTTAATGTTGTGCAGGTTGAGGGCCTAGTGGCTTTTAGACCCTTCTCGGTGGTAACTTTGGCACTGGAATTGCTACTCCTATTGGCCCCAGTGTGCTTGCTGGATGAAATGGGAGGCCGACTGCTTTGAACCTGAGTCTTGTGTCCTCCATCTTTCTTTTTGTCCTGTACTGTCTTCTCATCCTTCACCATGGCCGATGGTGAAGGGCCGTGTGCCCCCTCTTCCTGAATGGGTAGACCCCACGCGGTTTTAGTGGGCAGTGGAGCTGGTATTCGTTTTGGTGGGGGTTTCGGCTCCGCTGTTGGCGTGGTGGGGTTCGTTTGAAGCCTTTTGAGCCTTTCAGGGCATTTCAAGTTCCAGGCATGATGTGCCTTGGAACAATTTGGGCATTTTGCCTGAACAGGGTGGTTTGCCTTGAATTTATCAATACATGTTTTTGTATCATGGGGCTGGCTGCAGACTCCGCACCTCACTGGGCGTTGGCAGCCATCTTTGTGATGCCCAAATCTCTGACATCTAAAGCATCTTAGGGGTTCTGGGGTGTAAGGCCTGTGTTGGAACACCCCCCAGATTCCAAGGTCAAGTTTTTCCGGGATCCGTCCTCTTACTGTGAGAAGGACTTGTCGAGTTTCTTGTTTTGTTCGTACTTGGCATCTCTCTGCTGACACCACATAGTTCAGCTTTTCGAGATGGCCAAGGGCCATATGCAAGGGATAGTGGAGGACAATGACTTTACTTATTTTATCCTCTGGTTTCAGTTCCTCACATTTTGCGTAATTTTTTAGAATCGTAGCGGCCGACTCGTCTTTTGGCCTCAGCTCCGAGCATACAAGGTCTTCCCTAATATACAGACCCACTCCTCCATGTGACCTAATTTTCCTATCACACCTGTATAGGTTATATCCTGGAATCCAGATCTCACTGTCCAACAATTTCCCTGCATGGGTTTCCTGTGAAAGCTCCAAATACTGCATTTGACTCCGTGAGGAGGCCATTTATGAACTGTACTTTGTTGTTTGTTCTTGTTTTCAGTCCTTGTATGTTGGCAAAGATGAATGAGGTTACTCTATTAGTGATAGTTTGAATGGGAGACTTTTTCGGCAAGTCCATTATTCGTGGACATAATGACTGGTTGAACAAAACAGGGAATAGTGAAGCAGAAGATTTTCTAGAATTAATTGACGATTGCTTTCTTACGCAACACATTAAGGAACCAACACGGGAAAATAATATTTTAGATTTAGTGTTAACTAACAGGGAAACGCAAATTAATGACATCGAAATAGGGAGTGAGCTAGGGAGCAGTGATCACAAAGAAATCAGATTTAGCATAGAATGGAATAGACCAGTAGGAGAAAATTCTGTTAAAGTGCCAGATTTTCGAAAAGCTGATTTTAATAGCCTAAGAAATTTTTTGGGTCAAATTGATTGGAAAGTCTTGGGTATGGGGTGTGGGCCGGTCTTGGAGCGAGACATGAACCCAGCGATAGGTGACTTAAATGGGGATTTCGATGTGGATTCAATATATAACTTATTTAAGAATATTCTAAACAAAGCACAGGAACGTAGTATACCATACAAATTGAATAGATCGAATACTAATGACCCAAAGTGGATAACAAAGAATTTGAAGAACCTTATAGGTAAAAAGAGAGCTTGGTACAAAAGGATTAAAAATGGGGAGGTCACTTTAGAACAGGAATTCGTACAACTGGTTAGAAATGTTAAAAAAGAGATAAGGAAAGCAAAAAGAAACTATGAAGTTCGCATAGCAGGGCAAGCAAAGACAAATCCTAAAGGGTTTTTTCAGTTATATCGTACTAAGACTAGGGAAAGGATAGGTCCATTAAAAACTGATACAGGTCAAATAACAGATAGTGATGAAGAGATGAGTAGTATTTTTAATAAATATTTTGTATCTGTATTTACTAAAGAGGAACTTAACAATATGCCTTCAGCTGAACAAGTCTATGTGGGTGGGGACGAGGACAGGTTGACGAGTACATAAGAACATAAGAACAAAGGTAACTGCAGAAGGCCTATTGGCCCATACGAGGCAGCTCCTATTCTATAACCACCCAATCCCACTCATATACTTGTCCAACCCGTGCTTGAAACAATCGAGGGACCCCACCTCCACAATGTTACGCGGCAATTGGTTCCACAAATCAACAACCCTGTTACTGAACCAGTATTTACCCAAGTCTTTCCTAAATCTAAACTTATCCAATTTATATCCATTGTTTCGTGTTCTGTCCTGTGTTGATACTTTTAATACCCTATTAATATCCCCCCGGTTATGTCCATTCATCCACTTGTAAACCTCTATCATGTCACCCCTAACTCTTCGCCTTTCCAGTGAATGCAACTTAAGCTTTGTTAATCTTTCTTCATATGAAAGATTTCTAATTTGGGGAATTAACTTAGTCATCCTACGCTGGACACGTTCAAGTGAATTTATATCCATTCTATGATATGGCGACCAAAACTGAACTGCATAATCTAAATGGGGCCTAACTAGAGCAAGATATAGCTTGAGAACCACACCAGGTGTCTTGTTACTAACGCTGCGATTAATAAATCCAAGTGTCCGATTTGCCTTATTACGAACATTTATGCATTGATCCTTTTGTTTTAAATTCTTACTAATCATAACTCCCAGATCCCTTTCGCAATCCGACTTCGCAATCACAACACCATCTAGCTCGTATCTTGTAACTCTATCATCATTACCTAACCTCAGAACTTTACATTTATCAGCATTAAACTGCATCTGCCAATCCTTTGACCATTTCAAAACCCTATCTAGATCAACTTGAAGTGATAGTGAGTCCTCCTCCGAATTAATTTCCCTACCGATTTTCGTATCATCGGCAAATTTGCAAATGTTGCTACTCAAACCTGAATCTAAATCATTTATATATATTATAAACAACAGAGGTCCCAGGACAGAGCCTTGAGGCACTCCACTTACAACATTTTCCCACTCTGACTTGATTCCATTTATACTAACTCTCTGTTTCCTTTGGTATAGCCATGCCCTAATCCAGCTTAATATAGCACCCCCAATACCATGAGACTCTATTTTTTTAATCAGTCTTTCATGTGGCACTGTATCAAAAGCTTTGCTAAAGTCAAGGTATACAACATCGCAATCCTTACCACTATCAACTGCCTCAACAATGCTAGAATAAAAAGATAACAAATTTGTTAAACATGAACGGCCATTTATAAAACCATGTTGCGACTCAATTATTGATTTATGTTTTTCAAGATGAAGACGAATTTTATTTGCTATTATAGATTCGAGTAACTTTCCCACAATAGACGTTAGGCTAATTGGTCGATAGTTAGACGCAAGTGATCTATCTCCTTTCTTAAAAACTGGTATCACATTAGCAACTTTCCAAAACTCTGGCACTCTGCCTGACTCTATTGATTTATTAAATATGGTTGACAGTGGGTCACAAAGCTCCTCTTTGCATTCTTTAAGCACCCTAGCAAACACTTCATCCGGCCCTGGGGATTTGTTTGGTTTGAGTTTTACTATTTGTTTAAGAACATCCTCCCTGGTAACTGCTAAACTCGTCAACCTGTCCTCGTCCCCACCCACATAGACTTGTTCGGCTGAAGGCATATTGTTAAGTTCCTCTTTAGTAAATACAGATACAAAATATTTATTAAAAATACTACTCATCTCTTCATCACTATCTGTTATTTGACCTGTCTCAGTTTTTAATGGACCTATCCTTTCCCTAGTCTTAGTACGATATAACTGAAAAAACCCTTTAGGATTTGTCTTTGCTTGCCCTGCTATGCGAACTTCATAGTTTCTTTTTGCTTTCCTTATCTCTTTTTTAACATTTCTAACCAGTTGTACGAATTCCTGTTCTAAAGTGACCTCCCCATTTTTAATCCTTTTGTACCAAGCTCTCTTTTTACCTATAAGGTTCTTCAAATTCTTTGTTATCCACTTTGGGTCATTAGTATACGATCTCTTCAATTTGTATGGTATACTACGTTCCTGTGCTTTGTTTAGAATATTCTTAAATAAGTTATATATTGAATCCACATCGAAATCCCCATTTAAGTCACCTATCGCTGGGTTCATGTCTCGCTCCAAGACCGGCCCACACCCCATACCCAAGCCTTTCCAATCAATTTGACCCAAAAAATTTCTTAGGCTATTAAAATCAGCTTTTCGAAAATCTGGCACTTTAACAGAATTTTCTCCTACTGGTCTATTCCATTCTATGCTAAATCTGATTTCTTTGTGTTCACTGCTCCCTAGCTCACTCCCTATTTCGATGTCATTAATTTGCGTTTCCCTGTTAGTTAACACTAAATCTAAAATATTATTTTCCCGTGTTGGTTCCTTAATGTGTTGCGTAAGAAAGCAATCGTCAATTAATTCTAGAAAATCTTCTGCTTCACTATTCCCTGTTTTGTTCAACCAGTTTATTCCGCTAAAATTAAAGTCACCCATGACATAAATACTGTTAGATCTAGATGCTCTAGATATTTCATCCCATAGATGCTTTGCTTCCATTCTGTCTAAATTTGGTGGCCTATATATTACTCCTATTATAATATTATTAGCTTTTTCGTTTAATTCAATCCAAATAGTTTCTGTGTGGGGCTCTGTTTTGATTCCCTCTTTGAGACTACATTTCAAATTGTCCCTAACATATATGACTACTCCACCTCCTCGTCTAATATATCTATCTGTGTGAAATAGTTTAAATCCATATATTTGATATTCAGCTAATAGTTCTCTATTTTCTACATTCATCCACGTTTCGGTAAGTGCAATAATATCTATTTTTTCTGTGCAGACAAGAGCATTTAATTCGTTAATTTTATTTCTTAGACTTCTACTGTTAGTGTAATATACCCTAAGTGAATTGTTATTTTGCGGACCTTCTCTTTCCCTGATCGTTTTGCCAATTCCTTTCTCCCACAAACACATACTTTTATTACCTCCTTCCTCCAAATCAATTCCCATACCTCTATCTACTAACAGTTTAAACCCAAACAAACACCTCAAACCACTTCTTCTAGCGAGTTCGCAACAGCAACAACCCCAGCTCTCGATAGATGCACCCCATCACGAGCATACATTTCATTTCTTCCATAGAAGTGTTCCCAGTTGTCTATGAAAGATATTGCATTTGATTTGCAATATCTTTCCAGCCGGCAATTGACACCAAGTGCCCTCGATATCCATTCATTTCCCACTCCCTTTCTTGGAAGAATGCCACATATGATCGGGATTCCTCCCTTGCTCCTAACTAACTCTATGGCTGTTTTATACCTCTGAATCAGTTCCTCACTCCTGACTCGACCAACATCATTTCCTCCCACGCTAATGCAAATAATGGGATTGTTCCCATTACCAGCCATAATATCATTCATGTTGTTTATAATATCACCAATGCCAGCTCCGGGATAGCAAACCCTTAACCTGTTCCCCCTATCTCTAGCACAAAACGTTCTATCCAAATACCTTATCTGGGAATCTCCCACAACTAATGTTTGCTTAGGTACTTCCTTTACTTTCTGAGGGGCCTGCGCTTCCTTTCTCTTCGTTGCTTTCCCTTTTGCGCGATCCACAGTCTCTCCACAGCACTCGTCCTCCAAAACGTCAAATGAATTTGAAGTTGCTATGGCGTTTGAAGGCGGCTTTATCAAAGTCTTCTTAAGGCCCCTGTCTTTCGCAACTCTCCAAGACGAGGTCCCTTTACTGCTGGTCTCCTCCTTCGTTACTTCTCGTTGTTTTTTAAGCTGACGCACCTCCTCCCGCAGAGAGTCCAACTCTGTCCTCAGGGCTCCCACTAGAGTCACCAGGTCCTTCACTACAACTTCCATAGCATAGAGTTTAGCAGTTACCAGGGAGGATGTTCTTAAACAAATAGTAAAACTCAAACCAAACAAATCCCCAGGGCCGGATGAAGTGTTTGCCAGGGTGCTTAAAGAATGCAAAGAGGAGCTTTGTGATCCACTGTCAACCATATTTAATAAATCAATAGAGTCAGGCAGAGTGCCAGAGTTTTGTAAAGTTGCTAATGTGATACCAGTTTTTAAGAAAGGAGATAGATCACTTGCGTCTAACTATCGACCAATTAGCCTAACGTCTATTGTGGGAAAGTTACTCGAATCTATAATAGCAAATAAAATTCGTCTTCATCTTGAAAAACATAAATTAATAATTGAGTCTCAACATGGTTTTATAAATGGCCGTTCATGTTTAACAAATTTGTTATCTTTTTATTCTAGCATTGTTGAGGCAGTTGATAGTGGTAAGGATTGCGAAGTTGTATACCTTGACTTTAGCAAAGCTTTTGATACAGTGCCACATGAAAGACTGATGAAAAAGATAGAGTCTCATGGTATTGGGGGTGCTATATTAAGCTGGATTAGGGCATGGCTATACCAAAGGAAACAGAGAGTTAGTATAAATGGAATCAAGTCAGAGTGGGAAAATGTTGTAAGTGGAGTGCCTCAAGGCTCTGTCCTGGGACCTCTGTTGTTTATAATATATATAAATGATTTAGATTCAGGTTTGAGTAGCAACATTTGCAAATTTGCCGATGATACGAAAATCGGTAGGGAAATTAATTCGGAGGAGGACTCACTATCACTTCAAGTTGATCTAGATAGGGTTTTGAAATGGTCAAAGGATTGGCAGATGCAGTTTAATGCTGATAAATGTAAAGTTCTGAGGTTAGGTAATGATGATAGAGTTACAAGATACGAGCTAGATGGTGTTGTGATTGCGAAGTCGGATTGCGAAAGGGATCTGGGAGTTATGATTAGTAAGAATTTAAAACAAAAGGATCAATGCATAAATGTTCGTAATAAGGCAAATCGGACACTTGGATTTATTAATCGCAGCGTTAGTAACAAGACACCTGGTGTGGTTCTCAAGCTATATCTTGCTCTAGTTAGGCCCCATTTAGATTATGCAGTTCAGTTTTGGTCGCCATATTATAGAATGGATATAAATTCACTTGAACGTGTCCAGCGTAGGATGACTAAGTTAATTCCCCAAATTAGAAATCTTTCATATGAAGAAAGATTAACAAAGCTTAAGTTGCATTCACTGGAAAGGCGAAGAGTTAGGGGCGACATGATAGAGGTTTACAAGTGGGTGAATGGACATAACAAGGGGGATATTAATAGGGTATTAAAAGTATCAACACAGGACAGAACACGAAACAATGGGTATAAATTGGATAAGTTTAGATTTAGGAAAGACTTGGGTAAATACTGGTTCAGTAACAGGGTTGTTGATTTGTGGAACCAATTGCCGCGTAACGTGGTGGAGGTGGGGTCCCTCGATTGTTTCAAGCGCGGATTGGACAAGTATATGAGTGGGATTGGGTGGTTATAGAATAGGAGCTGCCTCGAATGGGCCAATAGGCCTTCTGCAGTTACCTTTGTTCTTATGTTCTTATGTAATGAGTTTGTTCTGACCAGTACTGATTGTTGTAGGGCAGTTTTCTGTCGTAGTTGTAGTTCCCTTTCGGTGGGTAATTGTATCTGTAATTCTGGAATGCAAGTGGATCTGGCATCCAGTTCCATACACTCTCCATGCTGCTCCTTTTGAATTCTCTGCCGGTCTGGTCTAAAAAATTTAGAGTTTCCTCCAAATTCATTATCCTGCTTGCCACTCTTTATGTAGCGTTCCGTGCCTTTCACGTGAAAGTGAGGGCAGCTGAGGTCATAGCATTTTCTGTTCTCCAGTGAGGTTTGGCACATGTCAGGATGATAAAACCTACATATTGATCCAAATCGACACTCACCTTTCCTAAGCATATTTAAACATTTTTTGGGATGTTGGTAACTGCATTCTAATCCTTTCTTATTACCAGCATATCTATGTCTGCATATGCCCTTTGCATAAGTCTGTCCTTCTGTTCTGAATTGCTCTATCGGGAACCGTCGTAGTGTCTGTACCTATCGAGCTGTCAGTGCTGTCTGGTACACTTTCTAGTTTACTGTCATCTACATCCTGGCCTACTGAGTCAGAGTTTACAACTTCCTGAGTTTCATCCCTGACTATATCCTCCGCCCCTTGTATATTAGAATTGTTGTTCCTTTCCCACTCCTTCTGGATGGCTGGTAGGCTTCCAATGAATGATGTTTTCCGATCATGCGTCATGTTATCTAGAAGGTTTTTTAGGATATTCCAAGCTGGCAGGTAATTTTTTTCACACCCAGAGCAAGTGGCCAGCTCTCAGTGCCGTAGTGTTACTCACTCCTGTACAAGCCGAATGGAATCTAGTCTTACAGATATAACATTCAATTCCCGTTGCCTTCGTCTTTAAGAAGTTGTTACAGTGGCCACAAACTTGTTTATTTACTCCCATATTGCCTTGTTTTGTTGTATATATCTATATATTTATAATATTATATGTATATTGTATATTTGTAACAATATATATGTATATATATTTATATGTTTAATATTTATAATATTATATGTATACCGTATATTTATAATATTATATGTATACTGTATATTTGTAATATTATGTATGTTATTTTGTTCAAACTTTATGGCAGGTACTTAGCGTAGGTAGCGAGGCTGGTCCCCCGGTCAGTACAGACCTCTTGTGGCCCAGGTTGATGTCACCAGTTTCCAGTTACCTGATTTATAACCACTGATGCCGCCTCTTGCCACTATTTTATATTTCTAGTATTCTATATTTATAATATTCACTTCCAACTTATATGTTGTTGTGATACCCGTTCCACATCACTGTTCCACGAATCACCGTTCACTATTTTTTTTTGTTTTTTCCTAATACACGCTTGTACACAAAGCCTCGTTCACTGGCTCACACGCGGTCTCCCGTTTATTCTCTATTTAACACAAAGATCTATTGTTAATGACTATTTTCAATTTTCCAGCGGGTCACTATACACTTTGTTATGTCTGTAATCAGTAATCCATGGCAGTAGTCCTAAGAATCCCGGTTTTGAAATTGAAATTGAAATTGAAATAAGTTTATTGAGGTAAAATACACACAAAGGGATGAGGTAGCTCAAGCTATTCTCACCCCATTCAGTACAACGTGTTAATATATACATAGACACACATCACAAATAAACACATTACCAAACATTTTGAGAGGTAAAAATATACATTTCCTCCTTCACAAGTAGTATGTTATCAGACGTACACACAAATACTTTTATGACCTAGGTATACTGTATAGACAAATTGCAAGACACCTGCAGATAATTCAACAAAATATTACAATCTTGGTGCAAAATTCTTATATCTCTCAAGAATATCATCAACCTTTCCGTTGTGACACATCCAGGCTATTTGTTCAGGAACAGTCCTTATCTCAGTGTTTCTATATACACTAATCAACGGACAATCAAGAATATAATGGGCAAGGGTGTGAGACCTTAACATACCACATAGTTTACACTTCGTGTCATTACCATGAACATCTATCCCATATTCCCAGTAATATTTGTACCCAAGCCTGAGCCGCATGTACACAGAGTCACTCCAAGCATTTCTCCTTTTACCATAAGTGAAATGGGTGTTTTGACTCACATACATGTAGTGTTGCATGGTTTGACTACTCTCATACATTATCTCTCTCCTCTCCACTCCCGCCTGTGCCTGAATATTTCTGATTTTGCTTCTTATTTGTCTCATTGTGAATTCACATTCAATGTCAACTTGTGGTTTTGATGTGGCACGTTTGGCCAAGTCATCCGCCACCTCGTTGAGCACTATTCCAACGTGAGATGGAATCCACATGAATTTCACACTATAACCTTTCAGCTGTATCTCAGTTATTCTTCTCTTACAGTCCTCCACTATAGACATGAAGACTGGGTTTCGACTGTTTAAGGACTCCAGTGCTCCTCGGCTATCGACAAATACAAAAACATTTTTGTCGTCATGACGTACTTCCTCCAAACACGCCAGAATGGCCTGCAGTTCAGCTTGTGTGGATGATATATAATTACTAAGCCGGAGTTCAATTATCCTGTCCACAGTCCCAAACTCCGTATAATCCCTTATTAGGACACCACACCCTGCCCTGCCATCCTCCGCCACCGACCCGTCGCAATATACATGTAAACTGTTGCCTCTTGGTAACCGAGATATCATGCTTCCATACAAACACCGTAATTGTCCCGGTTCATGATGAATCTTTTTCACCTTGAGGGGTACAATTTCGACGTCTATTTTCTGTACTTTCCAGGGAGCAGACATATTACACTTTCGAGAGGGTTTACAGCAGTCAAGTACGTCGTATTCCCTGAGGTCATGAGCTAATCCTCTCGTATAGCGTGTCTCCCTCAGTTTCCTGGAAGTGTGTACGTCACTCAAGCAGGTCTGAACGCTCTCAAACAGCTTATCCCCTCCTTTTCTCCGCATGAAACGAATAGATACTCTAGTGTTAATGTCACGGACTCTATCACACACACTCTGTAAATTTAATTCCATTCTCATTATTTCAATCATTGCATTTCTTTGACATCCAAGAATAATCCTCATAGCCTCGTTCTGTATCAGCTCTATTTTTTGAATTCTGCCTTGGCCTGTGTAAGACAATACGGGTGCTGCGTAGTCTATCAGGGAGCGAACAGTGCTTATGTATAACATCCGCAAGATAGGTACCCCAACACCTTTACCAGAAAAAGCCAGTGCTTTTAGAGGATGCAGACGGGCTTTACATAAGGTGCTGATATGATTTATTTCAGCATTTTTACTCTCACATGTGTATCCAACATACATGCCCAGATACTTGTACTTCTGTACACGGCTCAGTTCCACACCATTTAGAGTAAGTGTTATATTTCTTCGTTTCCTATACTCGTATTTGGTTTTATCTGCATTTATAACTAAGCCTAACTTGTGACAGGTTGTACCAAGTATGTTAAGAGCATCTTGAATTTTGTTCCCAGAAGTGCCTTGTATAAGAATGTCATCAGCATATATGATCGTCGTGACCCCTGGAGGATACATCTCTGATGCTAATCTGTTCATTAATACATTGAATAAGGTGGGACTTAATACTCCCCCTTGTGGGGTACCTAACTGAAACCTCCGTTCCTCAGACATGTATCCCTGGTAATACACCTGACCTTTTCTGCCTTGCAGGTAATCCCTTATCCAGTGTAGCAATCTCCCTGTTATTCCAAGATTGGCTAATTCGTATAAGATTACTTCCCCATTGGCTTTATCAAACGCTCCTTGTAGATCAACAAAAACTCTACAATTGTCATCCACATTAGACAAACACTTTAAGAGACAATCCGCAGTACTTTTGCCTTTGATAAAACCAAAGAGATTATTGGACATGTTATCACCTACAAGGTAGAGTAGCCTATTTAACAAAATCCTTTCCATCATTTTACAAAAGCAGGATATTAAGGAGACAGGTCTGTAGCCTCCGTTTGACTTAGGGATAGGAATGATGACAGCCTCTTTCCATTTTCTTGGTAACTTTCCCTCTCTATAACTCATATTAAACAAATCAAGTAAGGGATTAGGTTTCATACCGGCTAAATAATTAAGTATGTCATACGTTACTCCATCTTTTCCCGGAGCAGTGGAGCTGCCACTTTTTATAGCATCCAGTAGCTCATCGTGGGTTATCTCAGTGCATGCTATAGATCTTGTATTTAAGGCACATAAAGTTACTCCATTTCTAATATTTTCCCATGACTCAATGGTGACTCTCGTGTCTGCAGGTAAGGACTCCATACCAGCAGCACTTGCCCATTTATCTACTAACTCATTAGCAACTTTCCCTGGATCTGAGTGAGCAATGAATTTGGTCTTACAACCCCTGACTTTATTTACTGCTCTCCATATGTCTTTAAGGTTCTTAGTATTACCAATGGCCTGAGCAAAGTCTTGCCAGTATCTGTCCCGCGCCTCCTTCCTCACCTGACTGCATTCCCTAGCCACTTCCAACATTGTATTTTTCTCTTCATCCCTCATTCCATTTTTTAACCATGCTTTATGCGCACCCCGTAGCATTCTCTCCCATCCCTTGACTTGCTGATCATTGGAATATTTAAATTTCTTAGGTCCGTGCGTCTTGCTTCCCCTGCCCCCGTTATTTTCCCTCTGTACTAATTTCTCTATGTTCTCGACCATGTCCTCGTAAAAACTATCAACGCAGAGCGGCGTGTAATGTTGATACCAATCTCCCATATTTTGAATAAAATAATTTTTCATATCTTTCTTAATATTTAGCCTTTTCCTTTGAAAGTGGACTTGTTTTTTCCCCAGTGGTAATTCAACGTTCAAGGCAAAGTGGTCACTAAGTAGTTCCCGAACAACCCGAGCCTCCCCCATAATCCCCTGAGAGTTTAAAACGCAGGCATAGTCAAGCCGTCCTCCCCTGATGTGAGTTGGTTCATTGTTTCCCAAGAGACAGGTATCTGGATGATCTTGTAGAAACTGTAACCACTTGACCCCATTAGCATTAATACTACCCACTGTCCCAAGGCTTGTGTGCCGAGCATTAAGGTCCCCAATGACCAGTGAAGGATTAGTATAAATGCAGTCAGGTAAATAGTTAGCGTCGAAGCAGTTCCTGGATACATACAAATTAACTACAATAAATTCCCCTTCCCTTAATGATAATTTAACACTCTCTATACCTTGCGTTTTTGATGGCGGTTCTACTAACTCTGCTGGTATGGAGTTCTTAACATAAATCGACGTGCCTCTGATGTTATTTGCAGCGAAGAGGTGAAACCCTTTATAACCATTTAATTTCAATAATCCTTCATTCCTATCCCCTGTCTCCTGGAGAGCTACAACATCAATATCATTTCCCATCACATAACAATGAACATCTGTAACCCTGTTTCTCAAACCATTAACATTCCATGACAACACTTTCAGTCTAGGGTGATCCATTATTAATCAATTCATTGCCTAAGTCATCCCCAATAAGTTCACTAAATGATAGCCATACCTTGTATAACATCTCCCACCTCCTCCCAAGTTCACCAGTAAAAGCGACATTGCGATTCTCAAGAGATTTTTTCAGCCCTGAGATGTCCATTGTTGGCCCAAATGATTCCTTCATTTTATGTGTAATTATAGGGTTCTTCCTTTCACTACGACTACCATCATTCACACACACTTCACTTTCCTTCATTTCATCACTCAATATTTCATTTTTGTCCTCAACCACTATATCCTGACTATCCTTCACCGTTTTGTGATTTTCCTTGACCTCCTGAACGTTTAATTTAGCCTCGATGGACTCGATTCTCTGCCCCAGATTTTGGAGGAACTCACCAACTTTTTTAAGTTCAGCCCACACTTCCTTGACCATATTATTATGACCCTCCCTCTGAGCCACAGTAGCCACTTCACTCACCGTTACACTGTCACTGCCGGAGTCCTGAGTGGTGGCGTGGCTGCTTGTTGCTGGAGCCTGCCTAAGTAAAGGTGACTCCTTTACCCACGCATTCGTCCGGTTCACTGGCACTGTTTGGGGCAGACTGTTTTGCTGTGCTCCCGGTGTCTGGGTAAGAGCTCTTGCTTGCTCTGTAACATTCACCGGCCGGAGAACAGCCATACTCGGCCTCTTGCTACACACAGCCGAGCTCGCATTGTGAACACCTCCACAGTTGCAGCATCTGGGAACTATTTTCTCACCCAGATTCAGTCTGTTTCTACACACAGTAGAGAGGTGAGACTTTCCGCAGAAACGACATCGTGGATCATTTTGACAGCTCCAGGATTTATGCCCCCATCTGCAGCATTTCAGGCATATTATGGGCTCTTCCACATACTTTGCTACATGCCTGTAGCCAGCCCCGGTGATGAACACTTTTTCGGGTACGTCACCTCTCACTAGAGCCACCACCTGACTCCTAGCTTCACCTTTAATAAGGTGACGCTTGGCCCACACAAATCGTTGGTCGTCGAGTATAAACTCGGGGTCCAGAATCTGAGGGTATTTATAGATAATTACCTTCGTCAGCTTCTCGTTCCCCTCCGGTATTTCCATAAGAATTCCATCATATCCTTGCTGGCTAAGAAACGTCACTGCCTCCCTAGAACCTACCGTTAAGTAAGGTCTGTTTACACCTTCCTTCAGCAGGGGCTCGAACTTGCGGTGTTCTCTTCCGAGTTTGACGGTCCACAGCAGCTTCTGATGATAGGCCAACGTGCATGCGGCAGGGAAGAGAAGCCTCCATCTCCGCTGATCCTCACCTTCCTGACATCGTTCCGTCCGTTTGTCTGCATCAGTCTCGGCGTCGTTCTTCATTCTTTTATCGTTTCCGTTAAGTGTACCATTACTGTCCACACTACGCCTTGCATCCTGTCTTCTGCGTTTCTTCTTATTCCTTGTCAGAACTTCTTGAAACACGCCCTCCTCGTCTGACTGGCTGCTTTCAGAGTCCATGTTAATATCTCCGTGGGAAGCAGCCAGTTCTACTGGTGACTGAGTCTCCATCTCAGTACCCAGCATGGGGGGAGGGGGAGGGGGAAGGTGCGGAGCAGAGGTCTTGACCCGACCGCGTCCCAGGTAAGACTGAATCCCGGTTAATGTCACGATTTTAACGGAGCGCGCACGGTACGTCTACCCCCTCCCTCAACCTCGACTCGACCTCAGTGTGGTAGTAGTGGTGTACTAGTGATGGTGTGGTAGCAGTGGTATACTAATGATGGTGTGGTGTACTTGTTGTTGTGTAGGTAAAGTGGTGTACTAGTTGTGGTGTGGTAGTGGTGCACTAGCGATAGTGTGGTAGTAGTGGTGTATTAGTGGTGGTGTGGTAGTAGTGGTGTACTAGTTGTTGTGTGGTAATATTGGTGTACTAGTGATAATGTGGGAGTAGTGGTGTACTAGTGGTGGTGTGGCAGTAGTGGTGTACTTGTTGTGGTGTGGTAGTAGTGGTGTACTAGTGATGGTGTGGTAGCAGTGGTATACTAATGATGGTGTGGTAGTAGTGGTATACTTGTTGTTGTGTAGGTAAAGTGGTGTACTAGTTGTAGTGTGGTAGTAGTGGTGTATTAGTGATCGTGTGGTAGTAGTAGTGTACTAGTGGTGGTGTGGTAGTAATGGTGTACTAGTGGTGTGGAAGTAGTGGTGTACCAGTTTTGGTGTGGTAGTAGTGATGTACTAGTTATGGTGTGGTAATAGTGGTGTACTAGTTGTGGAGCGGTAGTAGTGGTGTACTAGTTGTAGTGTGGTAGAATTGGTGTACTGGAAGTTGTGTACTATTGGTGATGTACTATTTCTGGTGTGGTACTAATGATGTACTAGTGGTGGTCTACAATTTGTGGTGTGGTAGTAGTGTTGTACTGGTTGTGATTTGGTAGTAGTGGTGCACTTTTGGTGGTGTGCGAGTATTGTTGTTCTAGTGGTGGTGTGGTTATAGTGTTGAACTACTGTTGGTGTGGTAGTAGTTGTGTACTAGTTGTGGTGTGGTAGTAGTGGTGTATAAGTGGTGGTGAGGTAGTAGGTTTGTACTAGTTGTGATGTGGTAGTAGTAGTGTACTAGATGTGGTGTGGTAGTAGTTGTGTACTAGTTATAGTGTGGTAGTAGTGGTGTACTAGTTGTAGTGTGGTAGTAGTGGTGTACTAGTTCTGGTGTGGTAGTAGTGATGTACTAGTTGTAGTGTGGTAGTAGTGATGTACTAGTTGTGATGTACTAGTTGTGGTGTTGTAGTAGTGGTGTACTAGTTGTGTTTTTGTAGTAGTGGTGTAATAGTTGTGCTGTGGTAGTAGTGGTGTACTAGTTGTTGTGTACTAGTTATGGGGTGGTAGTAGAAGTGTACTAGTTGTGGTGTGGTAGTTGTGGTGTGATAGTAGTGGTGTACTAGTTATGGCGTTAGTAACAAGACACCTGGTGTGGTTCTCAAGCTATATCTTGCTCTAGTTAGGCCCCATTTAGATTATGCAGTTCAGTTTTGGTCGCCATATTATAGAATGGATATAAATTCACTTGAACGTGTCCAGCGTAGGATGACTAAGTTAGTTCCCCAAATTAGAAATCTTTCATATGAAGAAAGATTAACAAAGCTTAAGTTGCATTCACTGGAAAGGCAAAGATTTAGGGGTGACATGATAGAGGTTTACAAGTGGGTGAATGGACATAACAAAGGGGATATTAATAGGGTATTAAAAGTATCAACACAAGACAGAACACGAAACAATGGGTATAAATTGGATAAGTTTAGATTTAGGAAAGACTTGGGTAAATACTGGTTCAGTAACAGGGTTGTTGATTTGTGGAACCAATTACCGCGTAACGTGCTGGAGGTAGGGTCCCTCGATTGTTTCAAGCACGGATTGAACAAGCATATGAGTGGGATTGGGTGGTTATAAATAGGAGCTGCCTAGTATGGGCCAGTAGGCCTTCTGCAGTTGCCTTTGTTCTTATGTTCTAATGTATGGTAGTTGTGGTGTGGTAGTAGTGGTGTACTATTTATAGTGTGATAGTAGTGGTGTACTAGTAATTGTGTGGCAGTAGTGGTGTACTAGTTGTGGTGTGGTAGTAGTGGTGTACTAGAGGTGATGTGGTAGCAGTGGTGTACTAGTTGTGGTGTGGTAGTAGTAGTGTACTAGTTGTGGTGTGGTAGTAGTGGTGTAATAGTCGTGGTGTTGTTGTAGTTGTGTAATGGTGGTGGTGTACTAATTGTGGTGTGGTAGTAGAGGTGTACTAGTTGTGGTGTGGTAATAGAGGTGTTCTAGTTGGGGTATATTATTAGTGGTGTACTTCTTGTGGTTTGGTTGTAGTGGTGTACTAGTTGTGGTGTTATAGTAGTGGTGTACTAGTTGTGGTGTGGTAGTAGTGGTGTACTAGTTGTGGTGTGCTAGTAGTGGTGTACTACTGGTGGAGTTGTAGTAGTGGTGTACTAGTTGTTGTGTGGTAGTAGTGGTTTACTAATTGTGGAGTAGTAGTAGTGGTGTACTAGTGGTGATGTGGTAGTAGTGGTTTACTAGTTGTGGTGTGGTTGTAGTGGTGTACTACTTGTAGAGTGAAAGTAGTGGTGTACTAGTGGTGATGTGGCAGTAGTGGTGTACTACTTGTAGAGTGGTAGTAATGGTATACTAGTTGTGGAGTGGTAGTAGTGGTATTCTTTTGGTGAGGTGGTAGTAGCGGTGTTTTAGTGGTGATGTAGTAGTAGTGGTGTACTAGTTGTGGTGTAGTACTTATGGTGTGGTAGTAGCGGTGTACTAGTTGTGCTGTGGTTGTTGTGGTGTGGTAGTAGTGGTGTACTATTTATAGGGTGGCAGTAGTGGTGTACTATTTATGGTGTAGTAGTAGTTGTGTACTAGTTGTGGTGTGGCAGTAGACGTGTGACAGTAGTGGTGTGCTAGTTGTGTTGTGGTAGTATTGGTGTACTAGATGTGGTGTTGTTGTCTGGTCTACTGGTGGAGGTGTACTAATTGTGGTGTTGTTGTAGTGGTGTTCTGGTGGTGGTGTACTAATTGTGGTGTGGTTGTTGTAGTTTGGTAGTAGTGGTGTACTAGTTGTGGTGTGGTAATAGTGGTGTACTAGGTGGGGTGTATTAGTAGTGGTGTACTACTTGTGGTGTGGTAGTAGTGGTGTACTAGTTGTGGTATTGTAGTAGTGGTGTAATAGTTGTGGTTTGGTAGTAGTTATGTACTAATGATGGTGTTGTAGTAGTGGTGTACTAGTTGTTGTGTGGTAGTAGTGGTGTACTAGTTGTGGAGTGGTAGTAGCGGTGTACTAGTTGTGGAGTGGTAGTAGCGGTGTCCTAGTTGTGGAGTGGTAGTAGTGGTGTACTAGTGGGATGTAGTAGTAGTGGTGTACTAGTTGTGGTGTGGTAGTAGTGGTGTACTGCTTGTGGAGTAGTAGTTGTTGTGTACTAGTTGTAGTGTGGTAGTAGTGGTGTACTAGATATGGCGTGGTAGTAGTGGTGTACAAGTTGTGGTGTGGGAGTTGTGGTGTGGTAGTAGTGGTATACTAGTTATGGTGTGGTAGTTGTTGTGTGGTAGTAGTGGTGTACTAGTTGTGGAGTGGTAGTAGAGGTGTACTAGTTGTGGAGTGGTAGTAGTGGTGTACTAGTGGTGATGTGGTAGTAGTGGTGTACTAGTTGTGGTGTGGTAGTAGTGGTGTACTAGTTGTGGAGTGGTAGTAGTTGTGTACTAGGTGTGGAGTGGTAGTAGTGGTATACTAGTGGTTGTGTGGTTGTAGTGGTATACTAATGGTGGTGTAGTAGTGGTATACTAATGGTGGTGTAGTAGTGGTGGTGAACTTGTTGTTGCGTACTAGTTGCGGTATGGTAGTAATGGTGTACTAGTTATAGTGTGGTAGTAGTAGTGTACTAGTTGTAGTGTGGTAGTTGTGGTGTACTAGTTGTAGTGTTGTAGTAGTGGTGTACTAGTTCTGGTGTGGTAGTAGTGGTGTACTATTTGTGGTGTGGTAGTAGTGGTGTACTAGTTGTTATGTACTAGTTGTGGTGTTGTAGTAGTGGTGAACTAGTTGTGGTGTTGTAGTTGTGGTGTACTAGTTGTGGTGTGGTAGTAGTGGTGTACTAGTTGTGGTGTACTAGTTATGGTGTGGTAGTAGTGGTGTACTAGTTGTAGTGTGGTAGTAGAGGTGTACTAGTGATGGTGTGGTAGTAGTGGTGTACTAGTAGTGGTGTGGTAGTAGTGGAGTACTAGTGGTGGTGTGGTAGTAGTGGTGTACAAGTGGTGGTGAGGTAGTAAGTTTTTACTAGTTGTGGTGTGTTAATAGTGATGGACTATTATGGAAGAAATGAAATGTATGCTCGTGATGGGGTGCATCTATCGAGAGCTGGGGTTGTTGCTGTTGCGAACTCGCTAGAAGAAGTGGTTAGAGGTGTTTGTTTGGGTTTAAACTGTTAGTAGATAGAGGTATGGGAATTGATTTGGAGGAAGGAGGTAATAAAAGTATGTGTTTGTGGGAGAAAGGAATTGGCAAAACGATCAGGGAAAGAGAAGGTCCGCAAAATAACAATTCACTTAGGGTATATTACACTAACAGTAGAAGTCTAAGAAATAAAATTAACGAATTAAATGCTCTTGTCTGCACAGAAAAAATAGATATTATTGCACTTACCGAAACGTGGATGAATGTAGAAAATAGAGAACTATTAGCTGAATATCAAATATATGGATTTAAACTATTTCACACAGATAGATATATTAGACGAGGAGGTGGAGTAGCCATATATGTTAGGGACAATTTGAAATGTAGTCTCAAAGAAGGAATCAAAACAGAGCCACACACAGAAACTATTTGGATTGAATTAAACGAAAAAGCTAATAATATTATAATAGGAGTAATATATAGGCCACCAAATTTAGACAGAATGGAAGCAAAGCATCTATGGGATGAAATATCTAGAGCATCTAGATCTAACAGTATTTATGTCATGGGTGACTTTAATTTTAGCGGAATAAACTGGTTGAACAAAACAGGGAATAGTGAAGCAGAAGATTTTCTAGAATTAATTGACGATTGCTTTCTTACGCAACACATTAAGGAACCAACACGGGAAAATAATATTTTAGATTTAGTGTTAACTAACAGGGAAACGCAAATTAATGACATCGAAATAGGGAGTGAGCTAGGGAGCAGTGATCACAAAGAAATCAGATTTAGCATAGAATGGAATAGACCAGTAGGAGTAAATTCTGTTAAAGTGCCAGATTTTCGAAAAGCTGATTTTAATAGCCTAAGAAATTTTTTGGGTCAAATTGATTGGAAAGGCTTGGGTATGGGGTGTGGGCCGGTCTTGGAGCGAGACATGAACCCAGCGATAGGTGACTTAAATGGGGATTTCGATGTGGATTCAATATATAACTTATTTAAGAATATTCTAAACAAAGCACAGGAACGTAGTATACCATACAAATTGAAGAGATCGTATACTAATGACCCAAAGTGGATAACAAAGAATTTGAAGAACCTTATAGGTAAAAAGAGAGCTTGGTACAAAAGGATTAAAAATGGGGAGGTCACTTTAGAACAGGAATTCGTACAACTGGTTAGAAATGTTAAAAAAGAGATAAGGAAAGCAAAAAGAAACTATGAAGTTCGCATAGCAGGGCAAGCAAAGACAAATCCTAAAGGGTTTTTTCAGTTATATCGTACTAAGACTAGGGAAAGGATAGGTCCATTAAAAACTGAGACAGGTCAAATAACAGATAGTGATGAAGAGATGAGTAGTATTTTTAATAAATATTTTGTATCTGTATTTACTAAAGAGGAACTTAACAATATGCCTTCAGCCGAACAAGTCTATGTGGGTGGGGACGAGGACAGGTTGACGAGTTTAGCAGTTACCAGGGAGGATGTTCTTAAACAAATAGTAAAACTCAAACCAAACAAATCCCCAGGGCCGGATGAAGTGTTTGCTAGGGTGCTTAAAGAATGCAAAGAGGAGCTTTGTGACCCACTGTCAACCATATAAGAACATAAGAACATAAGAACAAAGGTAACTGCAGAAGGCCTATTGGCCCATACGAGGCAGCTCCTATTCTATAACCACCCAATCCCACTCATATACTTGTCCAACCCGTGCTTGAAACAATCGAGGGACCCCACCTCCACAATGTTACGCGGCAATTGGTTCCACAAATCAACAACCCTGTTACTGAACCAGTATTTACCCAAGTCTTTCCTAAATCTAAACTTATCCAATTTATATCCATTGTTTCGTGTTCTGTCCTGTGTTGATACTTTTAATACCCTATTAATATCCCCCCGGTTATGTCCATTCATCCACTTGTAAACCTCTATCATGTCACCCCTAACTCTTCGCCTTTCCAGTGAATGCAACTTAAGCTTTGTTAATCTTTCTTCATATGAAAGATTTCTAATTTGGGGAATTAACTTAGTCATCCTACGCTGGACACGTTCAAGTGAATTTATATCCATTCTATAATATGGCGACCAAAACTGAACTGCATAATCTAAATGGGGCCTAACTAGAGCAAGATATAGCTTGAGAACCACACCAGGTGTCTTGTTACTAACGCTGCGATTAACTAACGCTCTATTGATATTTAATAAATCAATAGAGTCAGGCAGAGTGCCAGAGTTTTGGAAAGTTGCTAATGTGATACCAGTTTTTAAGAAAGGAGATAGATCACTTGCGTCTAACTATCGACCAATTAGCCTAACGACTATTGTGGGAAAGTTACTCGAATCTATAATAGCAAATAAAATTCGTCTTCATCTTGAAAAACATAAATTAATAATTGAGTCGCAACATGGTTTTATAAATGGCCGTTCATGTTTAACAAATTTGTTATCTTTTTATTCTAGCATTGTTGAGGCAGTTGATAGTGGTAAGGATTGCGATGTTGTATACCTTGACTTTAGCAAAGCTTTTGATACAGTGCCACATGAAAGACTGATTAAAAAAATAGAGTCTCATGGTATTGGGGGTGCTATATTAAGCTGGATTAGGGCATGGCTATACCAAAGGAAACAGAGAGTTAGTATAAATGGAATCAAGTCAGAGTGGGAAAATGTTGTAAGTGGAGTGCCTCAAGGCTCTGTCCTGGGACCTCTGTTGTTTATAATATATATAAATGATTTAGATTCAGGTTTGAGTAGCAACATTTGCAAATTTGCCGATGATACGAAAATCGGTAGGGAAATTAATTCGGAGGAGGACTCACTATCACTTCAAGTTGATCTAGATAGGGTTTTGAAATGGTCAAAGGATTGGCAGATGCAGTTTAATGCTGATAAATGTAAAGTTCTGAGGTTAGGTAATGATGATAGAGTTACAAGATACGAGCTAGATGGTGTTGTGATTGCGAAGTCGGATTGCGAAAGGGATCTGGGAGTTATGATTAGTAAGAATTTAAAACAAAAGGATCAATGCATAAATGTTCGTAATAAGGCAAATCGGACACTTGGATTTATTAATCGCAGCGTTAGTAACAAGACACCTGGTGTGGTTCTCAAGCTATATCTTGCTCTAGTTAGGCCCCATTTAGATTATGCAGTTCAGTTTTGGTCGCCATATTATAGAATGGATATAAATTCACTTGAACGTGTCCAGCGTAGGATGACTAAGTTAATTCCCCAAATTAGAAATCTTTCATATGAAGAAAGATTAACAAAGCTTAAGTTGCATTCACTGGAAAGGCGAAGAGTTAGGGGTGACATGATAGAGGTTTACAAGTGGATGAATGGACATAACCGGGGGGATATTAATAGGGTATTAAAAGTATCAACACAGGACAGAACACGAAACAATGGATATAAATTGGATAAGTTTAGATTTAGGAAAGACTTGGGTAAATACTGGTTCAGTAACAGGGTTGTTGATTTGTGGAACCAATTGCCGCGTAACATTGTGGAGGTGGGGTCCCTCGATTGTTTCAAGCACGGGTTGGACAAGTATATGAGTGGGATTGGGTGGTTATAGAATAGGAGCTGCCTCGTATGGGCCAATAGGCCTTCTGCAGTTACCTTTGTTCTTATGTTCTTATGTTCTTATGGACTAGTTGTGGTGTGGTAGTAGTGGTGTACTAGTTGTGGTGTGGTAGTAGTGGTGTTCTAGTTGTAGTGTGGTAGTAGTGGTGTACTAGTTGTAGTGTTGTAGTAGTGGTGTACTAGTTGTTATGTTGTAGTAGTGGTGTACTAGTTGTGATGTGGTAGTAGTGGTGTACTAGTTGCTATGTACTAGTTGTGGTGTTGTAGTAGTGGTGTATGTTACGAACCTTACCTCCTGTGGAGGTTGGTTTCGGTTGTAAAATGTTGGTGGACACAGGGAGAGTGTGTATTAGTATAAATCCCCAGCTGAGATCAGAGTGGCCGCGAGTCATCATTATTACTCCGCCCAGTAAAGTAGTGCCTTCTCAGCTGGAGATCATCAGAAGTAATGTGAACTTGAGTAGCTTTACTATGCAAGGGAAAAATGGACTCTATAAAAAGTATGCATGGGGGAATATAGTAAATAAAATCATTAATGTGTTTGATAGCATATGTAAAGAGTAGACTATTAAGGGGCAATGAGGAAAGAGAGGTGGACGCCATCTTGACTGAAGGGGGAGTTGTATCGCTGCCGACCGTTCCTGATATTTGAGGGGGTTTCTCCGGCCGTTCAGTCAGATAAGCCTGTCCTTGTCTATATCCAGGGTTGCAAGATTGGGTAGAGTAATATTGCAGAAGTTGGAGAGGTTTTATAAGAGTCCAGGTTTCCTAGAGGCAAAAATATATGAGTCGTTGGATGACAGCGGTTTGTGGCTGGGTGCATGACACCAGGAATAAGACAGTGAGCCGTGGGGTGGTCAGAGTCACTTGAGTTATAAAACATAGTGATCTTATGTTGTAAGGAAAACGCCTTGTTAAATGTAATCCTGTGACTTGTACGTATAAATTTGTGACATGTACTAGACTGTTTCCCTTACCCCTCATACTCCCAAGACAACCTGGTAAGGACCACCACCACCAAGCTCTCACTAGCTCTCTATGACAACAAAAACGTATCACGGCTGATAACATCAGTAACACACGCCCTGTGATAGTGTACTAGTTGTGGTATGGTAGTAGTGGTGTAATAGTTGTGGTGTACTACTTATGGTGTGGTAGTAGTGGTGTTCTAGTTATAGTGTGGTAGGTGTGGTAGTAGTAGTGTACTATTTATGGTGTAGTAGTAGTTGTGTACTAGTTGTGGTGTGACAGTAGTCGTGTGGCAGTAGTGGTGTACTAGTTGTGTTGTGGTAGTATTGGTGTACTAGATGTGTTGTTGTTGTAGTGGTGTACTGGTGGTGGTGTTCTAATTGTTGTGTTGTTGTAGTGGTGTTCTGGGTATGGTGTAGTAATTGTGGTGTAGTAGTTGTAGTTTGGCAGTAGTGGTGTACTAGTTGTGGTGTGGTAATAGTGGTGTACTAGGTGGGGTGTATTAGTTGTGGTGTGGTAGTAGTGGTGTACTAGTAGTGGTGTTGTAGTAATGGTGTACTAGTTGTGGTGTGGTAGTAGTGGCGTACTAATGATGGTGTTTTAGTAGTGGTGTACTAGTTGTTATGTGGTAATATTGGTGTACTAGTTGTGGAGTGGTGGTAGTTGTGTACTAGTTGTGGAGGGTAGTAGTGGTGTACTAGTGTTGATGTGGTAGTAGTGGTGTACTAGTTGTGGTGTGGTAGTTGTGGTGTGGAAGTAGTGGTATACTAGTTATGGTGTGGTAGTTGTTGTGTGGTAGTAGTGGTGTACTAGTTGTGGAGCGGTAGTAGTGGTGTACTAGTTGTGGAGTGGTACTAGTGGTGACGTGGTAGTAGTGGTGTACTAGTTGTGGTGTGGTAGTAGTGGTGTACTAGTTGTGGAGTGGTAGTAGTTGTGTACTAGTTGTGGAGTGGTAGTAGTTATATACTAGTGGTTGTGTGGGAGTAGTGGTATACTAATAGTGGTGTAGTAGTGTTGGTTAACTAGTTGTGGTGTACTAGTTGCGGTATGGTAGTAGTGGTGTACTAGTTATGGTGTGGTAGTAGTGGTGTACTAGTTGTAGTGTGGTAGTTGTGGTGTACTAGTTGTGGTGTTGTAGTAGTGGTGTACTAGTAGTGGTGTACTAGTTGTGGTGTTGTAGTAGTGGTGTACTAGTTGTGGTGTACTACTTATGGTGTGGTAGTAGTGGTGTACTAGTTGTAGTAGAGGTGTACTAGTGATGGTGTGGTAGTAGTGGTGTGGTAGTAGTGGTGTACTAGTGGTGTGGTAGTAGTGGTGTACAAGTGGTGGTGAGGTAGTAAGCTTGTACTAGTTGTGGTTTGTTAATTCTGGTGGACTAATTGTGGTGTGGTAGTAGTGGTGTACTAGTTGTGGTGTGGTAGTAGTGGTGTACTAGTTGTTATGTACTAGATGTGGTGGTGTATGTTACGAACCTTACCTCCTGTGGAGGTTGGTTTCGGTTGTAAAATGTTTGTGGACACAGGGAGAATGTATATTAGTATAAATCCCCAGCTGAGATCAGAGTGGCCGCGAGTCATCATTATTACTCCGCCCAGTAAAGTAGTGCCTTCTCAGCTGGAGATCATGAGAAGAAATGTGAACTTGAATAGCTTTACTATGTAAGGGAAAAATGGACTCTATAAAAAAGTATGCATGGGGGAATATAGTAAATGAAATCATTAATGTGTTTGATAGCATATGTAAAGAGTAGAGTATTAAGGGGCGATGGGGCAAGAGAGGTGGACGCCATCTTGACTGAAGGGGGAGGTGTATCGCTGCCGACCTTTCCTGCTATTTGAGGGGTTATCTTCGGCCGTTCAGTCATTGATTGATTGATAGATAAAGATTAAGCCACCCAAGAGGTGGCACGGGCATGAATAGCCCGTAAGTGGTACAATTTTTTTTTTCTTTTTTTTCCCAGTGTTCTGAGGTTGCATTTAACCATCAAGCTGTTATCGTGGGGGATGATACTGCTTCACAGTCTTCATGAGGGTGTCCAGCTGCTGGACACCTTTGTTGACCAGGAGAGTGGCTGTGTTGATGGCTTCAGGGTGGCCACTGCATGATTCAGGAACTCTTAAAGCTATTCTAAGGTCATTGGTTGCTTCACATTCCAGAAGATAGTGAAGTAATGGCTTTTCTGTGACAGTTTGGCAGAAGATGCACTCTCTCTGTCGGGGTTCACCAATCTCCCAGTTGCATCTGTAACCTAGACGTAGTCTATATAGCCTAACTGCTATTTCCCTGTGGATTCCTTTTGGGATATTTAACCTTTCTAATTTGGTTGCCTGAAGATACCATGTTGCAGATGGCGAACCTTCTGGTGTAGGTAGGCTTTGTTGAGATGTGAGAGTTTTTTGGTGATGATGTTTTTTATGTTCTCTAGGCTGGGTTGAATTGTTTTATGTATCACTGGATGACGAGTTGCCAATTTAGCAATTTCATCGGCTTTCTCATTTAATGGGATTACAACATGGGATGGGATCCAGTTTAAAGTTATGTTGAGGCCTTTGCCTTTAGCGACTGCTCCTTGATACAAAATGGTGGTAATTATTTCCACATTATCTTTCCACTGTTTTTGTCCTAGTATTTGAAGTGCAGCTTTTGAGTCTGTGTGTATGATTGCATTTTGAGTGTTTTGTGCAATCACATATGCGAATGCCTGTTGTATGGCGAACAGCTCAGTTTGGGTTGATGATACTAGTCCTCCCAGTCTCCAATATGCCTGAACGCTGGTCGTGCAAAGAGCAGCGCCAGCACTCTCATTTTCTGTGTCCACCGATCCGTCTGTGAAGATGTGGGTGGCTCCTGCTACTGCTATGCTATACATTTGCTCTTCTATTATGCGCCTTAGGATTGTCGGATCATAGGCAGCCTTTTTCATTGGGAGACTTTCTATTACTATTTTGAAAGTAGGCTCTTCCCACGGCGCGGAAGGAGTGTAATTTGGGTGTGGATGATCACCCTCTCTATCAAGAATCATGTTTTTTAAATGTAGTCTGTTTAGGACTTTTCCTGCTCTTGCAACCCAAGAGTTTCCATTGTTTTGGCCTAGTCCAACCACCAAGGCCTGCCGTACTGGGATTGGATCAGAAGAAATAATTATCTTACTGATAATTGTAGCTGTCCTTTGTGATATTCTTTCTTGTAGAGAGGGCAAACCCGTCTCCAGTCTAAGAGTTTCAAGCCTGGTCCACATGGGGGCTCCCAGTGCCGCTCTCATAGCATTGTTTTGGGCAACTTCAAGCTTTTTCCACTGTTGGTGTGATAGATTTGTGAGTGCAGGTGCGGCATAATCGATCACTGATCTGACTGCCTGTACATAGTATGTGCGAAGGACTTGCAGATTGGCTCCTCCAGAAAGGGAGGTTAGCGACCTGAGGATTGCCGTCCGGGCGGCAGTTCGCTCTCTCAAGTATGTGACCTCAGCATTAAAATTCATGTGTGTGTCCAGGATGATTCCTAGATACTGATAGGTGTCGACCCATTCTATTGGTTGACCCTGTACTGTGAGTTGGATGTTGGGCTTCGCTATTTTTATGGGCATGGCCTTTGACTTTGAGGGGTTGAGTTTGATCCCAATCTGTTTTGCCTCTTTACTGATGCAGTCTAAGCATTTGGGTGCAAGGCGCGCCGCATCCCTTCCTTTTATGATGATGACAAAGTCGTCCGCGTAGTTTAGCAGCCTGCAGTGATGTGGGAGTTTCAACCTCATTATTCTTTCCATTAAACAGTTGAAGAGAAGAGGGCTAAGAATACCGCCTTGCGGTGTACCATTTTCATGTCTTTTGTACTCAGAGACTGTGCCATGAAGTTTTACTCTTGCTTCTCTGTTTATGAGACAGTTTTTGGTCCAGGAGAGCAGGTTGCCTCTGACCTCTTTGTCAATGAGGCAGCAGAGAATAGCTGGGGCGCTAGCCAGTTCAAAGGCTTTTTCGAGGTCCAGGAATATCAGCATTCCTGGTCTGTCATTCAAGTGGGCTACCAGAGTTGTAATACATTCCACTGTGCCAACCCCTCTTCTACAGGCATACATATCATGGTGCAGTTTAGGCATTTTCCACTCCAGTCTGTTGAGTGCCATTCTGTCAGCCATCTTGGCTGCACAGCTTTGGTGAGAGATGGGCCTTGGATTAGCTGGATCTTTGGGTTTTGGGATCGGCACTATGTCTGCTCTATTCCAAGCAGAAGGTCAAGTTTGAGAAGTCCAGGCTAAATTAATTAACCTTAGGTATGCAGCGTCTCCCTCTGGGCCGAGGTTTCTAATCATTTTATAGGTTATTTTGTCGGCTCCAGGGGATGTATCCTTGGAGTTTTTCTTAGCCCGATTGAGCTCATCCAGTGTGAAGGGGGCATTAGTGTCAGAGACTTCTTCACATGCTGTAAGGATTCTGTGCCACCTTTTTTCCTCTAGTCCGGTCTGTACTGCTAATACATCTGGTGGAAGTTGATTGCTGGCTGCTCTCTCTGCAAACCTGGTTGCCAGTACTTCGGCTTCCTGTTGAGGATCTTTGGGGTGTGGAGCTTTAGGTGTTTTATTCCCTTTGGCCCGGTGAATTTGCTGCCACATCTCCCCGAGAGAGGTGTGTTCATTCAGGTGTGAACACCATTCTAGCCACTTTTGTTCTTTTATTTGTCTGGTCTCTCGATGTACATGTTCGTTGACCTCACAAAGTAAGATCCTGTTGCGCTCACTTGGCTGCTTTTTGTATAGCTTTCTTGTTCTATTGAGTCTATGGTTGAGTTCTTTGACACGTTCGCAATAGTACCAATGATCTTTATGGTGTCCGGTGGACTGTTTTTTCAGTGGGATTGAGTGGTTGGCTGCACTTTGAATCGCTTTGACAAATTCTTGTTCTGCCTGATTAATGTCTTCGGGAAGATCATAGTTTCTTTGCCACTCTGAAATGAGGTTTTGAAATCGGTCCCAGTTTGCTAAAGCAAAGTTCCAGGCTTCAGATGGAGGCGGAGGTGGGGTGGGTAGGTCTAACTGAAGATCAATTTGGACCCCATAGTGGTCGCTTGTGAGTGTGGGCTCAACTGACCATGTTGCTGCATCTCTTAGGGAGGCTGAAACGAAGGTTAGGTCTAATCTGCCTCCTTGGATGTGGGTAGGTTCATTCTTGTTTAGGATTTGTATTTCTGGAAGCTGGTCCAGTAGATGTGTAATGTGTATGCCGGCTTCATTTGTTTTGTTCGAGCCCAGTGCCAATCGATGATGGGCATTAAAATCTCCACAAATGATTGTGTTTGTTGTTGTCGCGTGTCCAAATAACGCAGAGAGATCCATTTCGGCTTGTGGAGACCTGTACACATTGAACACTTCAAGTTTGTCGTGTCTTAGCTCAATGGTGACTCCCATTACCTCTGTCCCTGCTCCACAATTGGGTGGGCTGGTTATGGATTTAGAGATCAGGTCACTTTTTACATAGATTGCACATCCCCTGGATTGCCCATTGATCCATGGAAGGAAGAAGCCTCGATAGCCTGAGATTTTAGGTTCTAATCCGGCTCGAAGCAAGCTCTCCTGTAGTATCAGGATGTCTATGCCTTTGGTTGCTGCTATGCATTGCAAGTGTTGCAATTTAGTGCGCAGTCCTTGCGCATTCTATTGCAGGATCTTTAGAATTCTAGGTTCTTGGAATGTGCTGATAATTCCGTGGTATCCATGGAGTCTGATGAACACGCCATGGAAGTTGCAATTGGGGTATAGGTTCTTAGTGGTCCTGAAATTGGCTCATCAATGTCGCTTTCCGACGACCTGGACTCTATCTGCTTTTTATGGGGGTGCCTCTTGCCCTGCTGTCCCGTTCAGTCAGATAAGCCTATCCTTGTCTATATCCAGGGTTGCAAGATTGGGTAGAGTAATATTGCAGAAGTTGGAGAGGTTTTATAAGAGTCCAGGTTTCCTAGAGGCAAAAATATATTTGTCGTTGGATGATAGCGATTTGTGGCTGGGTGCATGACACCAGGAATAAGACAGTGAGCCGTGGGGTGGTCAGAGCCACTTGAGTTATAATACATAGTGATCTTATGTTGTAAGGAAAACGCCTTGTTAAATGTAATCCTGTGACTTGTACGTATAAATTTGTGACGTGTACTAGGCTGTTTCCCTTACCCCTCATACTCCCTAGACAACCTGGTAAGGACCACCACCACCAAGCTCTCACTAGCTCTCTATGACAACAAAAACGTATCACGGCTGATAACATCAGTAACACACGCCAGTGATAGAATTGGGTAGCCTGTCCGAGAGCACCTTACATATTGAGCAGCCTGATCGAAAGCCTAATAAAGTGGATAGCCTGTAGATGTAACCTGATATAAAAATTATGTGGCTTATTTTTTTTTTTCCTTTAACTTGTGTAGAAAATTAGAATATTTTTAATATTGGTATAATATGAATATGTACTTCATAACTTATTTATGTACATTTTATTAATCTTTATGAAAAGTGTTTTAAGAATTTTTTGTGCGTGTTTTCGAGTGCAAAAAAATTACCAGTTGACAGGGTAGTCAAGTAAACTATGCACTGTCCTTATGAGTTTTCAAAACAAATTCTTAGCCTAAAAAGAGAAAGGTGGGTGCAGAATTATTAATTGTGTTGGAGTCTGCTGTATCTTAGCACACTAAAAAATGGATTTCTCTCTACTCGAGATCTCTTCAGATCTCAGTTACTAACTTTAAACCAGCAGAAACCTCTAAGAAGCAAGAAGATATGTTACAAAAGTTAGAGAACCATTTTAACTCCCTACAACAGCAACACACTGCAACCCAAGACGAATCAGACCAACTTAAGCTCCTTGATTCTGTCATCATCTCATCACATGATTTTCCCCATGAAACTGACAGAGAAGACTGTACTGCCATCGTGATCCAGGAATTGCGTACTAAGTTGAATTATTCAATCGAAGCAAGAGACATTAAGTCAGCTTATAGAGTGGGTACCAAATCATCTGGTACAAACAACAGAAAGATACGTGTGAAGTTGGATAGCTGCTCCCGCAGGTCAGACCTTATCACTGCTGCAGTCGCTAGGAAATCCAATGTTTATGTGAACGAATGTCTTACCAGATTCAGACAAAATCTCTTATTTAAACTACGTGGAATTTGCAAAAGATCCACTGCTATTAACCATTGTTTTGTGCGCGATGGTAAAATAATAGCTAGGAAGACTGATTCTGGAAAAACTTATGTCATAACCACTGAAGCACACCTCACTTTTTTCCTGGCTGACTGTGGGATATCAGCTGAATAACCAGAACATAATTTGTAGTCTCACATACAACCAAAGTGTACTTAAGCTCTACCTTTCCTTTCCAAAGGTGTTTATTTTTATTTTTATTTTATTTTTTTTTGTTTGTCATCTTTGCCTGTTTTATACTCTTAATTATTTGTTCTTAGTTAATCCCCTTGTCACTAAACCTAGGGCTTTTTATTACCCTGTTAATTAACCATTACTAAACTAATTATCTTCAAGATCATTTTTTTATGATTATTATTTTTCTTATTATTTTTTATTTTACATTTATATTGTCAGTCTCTTCTGATTTTTTGTTTTTTTTATTTTATGTAACTTCTGTGTCCTCCCTGGCTATCTATTGGATCTTTATTTTACTTCTAAATTGTTACTATTTTATTGTATTTGCTTTTATTCTTGTGTTTTGCTTTATCGTGTATCTTGTATCGTGATACCTCTGCATCTCTATGCACACTGATATTGATCCTGATCAAAATCTTCTGTCTCATATCTATACCAACCAGCACATTGATCATCATTATTGCAAGTACTTTACAGCACACCAGGCTAAAAACAAACTTCAAAATAGCACCTGTCTATCAGTTTATAACCAAAATGTTAGATCACTTGGTAAACATTTTGACGATTTAAATGCATTACTCACAGCACTAGGTACTAACCTATCGTTCATTATTTTAACAGAAACTTGGCTAAATAAAGACTATACCCAACTCTACACCTTAGCTGGTTATAAAGCCATTCATAACTGTAGGCCTAATAAAAAAGGTGGTGGCACAGCTATATATTACCGAGATACATTTATCTGCAACAGTGTTATTAGTGACAGAGATGACTACTGTGAATATACTTTTGCTCAGTTTACAATTAAATCCCTTAAATCCTCTTTGACTATTGGAGCCTCTATAGATTTCCCAATACTAACATAGCTTCTTTCTCAGACAACCTAAGGAATCTTATTATAAACAACAATCTCAACAAAAACCACATCATTCTGGGAGGAGACTTTAATATTGACCTGGGTCAACAAAATTGCTCTCAAGTTGACTATTTCCTTAACAGCATGAACTCCTGTATGCTAATCCCCACAATCACCAAACCTACCCGAGTCACTCAAACATCAGCCACTACCTTGGACCCCATATGGACAAACATAACAGCTCCCCTTGTATCTGGTATAATCTACGACAGAACAACTGACCACTATCCTACCTTTCTCATAGCGAACATGGACATAACACCACCAAAAAGCAAGAAACTTTCATTTAGGCTACACAGTGAATCAGCTTTAGACAATCTTACAGAGGCACTTCACAATATTAACTGGGATTCTGAATTCAATAATACCCATGATATAAATTCATTAGCTAACCTCTTCCTCTCCAAAACTCTAAGCCTCTACAACCTTCATTGTCCCCTTCTTACCAAGCAAGTAACTGACAAAAGATTAAACAATCCATGGCTCACAAGTGGCATTCTCAACTCAATCAACAAGAAACATGAATATGAAAAGAAAGTTAGGATTGGCCTAGTTTCAAAGGAAGTAGCTAAAAGGTACTCATCAATGCTTACCAGTATCATAAGAAAGGCAAAACTTGCATATTATGTGAATAGATTCAATGAAGCAAAAGGCAACATAAAAAGCACTTGGAAAACTATCTCTAGTATCCTAGGAACTAAACAACACTCACATAACCAAATAAAACTCTACAAGGATGGGGATATACCGTCAACTGATTTAGAAATGTCAAATGAATTTAATAGTTTCTTTTCATCGGTTGGTGCTAATCTTGTCAGTAAAATCCCACAGACTCAGACACATATTAACACATATCTCTCAGGCAGCTATCCAAACTCTCTTCTCCTTTCACCAATCAGCCCGGCAGATGTTGTGTCCATCATACACTCTCTAAAAACCAAGGCAGGGAACACCAGTGAAATTCCGAACATTGTGTACAAGAGAGCCTCCCATGCCCTTGCCCCACCCATAGCACTACTGTTCAACAAATCTATAGAGTGTCACACCTTCCCTGATATCCTCAAAAAAACAAGAGTAACGCCAGTCCATAAAGGAGGCAATCCGGCGGACATAAACAATTATAGACCAATATCAAATCTACCCATTCTATCAAAAATATTTGAACAAATTATTTACAAACAGCTCTATTCCTACCTCGTAAAATTCGACATACTCAGCCCCTACCAGTTTGGCTTCCGGTCCCAAAAGAGCACCAACGATGCAATCATTAGTCTCCTTGACGTTATCTACTCAGCCCTTGACAAAAATGAGTTTCCGATTGGACTCTTCATTGACCTAAGAAAAGCCTTTGATACTGTTAATCACAACTACCTCTTACTTAAACTCCAGCATTATGGAATCCAAGGCCTTGCCCTTGACTACATCCTATCTTAGTGACATCAATCCTATGACATCAATCCTCCTTATCAATCCTATCTTAGTGACAGACACCAATATGTAACCATCAATGATACAACTTCTTCCACTCTACCAATTACCGTTGGAGTGCCACAGGGCAGCATCTTAGGACCTCTTCTTTTTCTTATATATATATAAACGATCTGCCTAATGTCTCTAATATTCTCAAACCTATATTGTTTGCTGATGATACTACCCTTATCTATTCAAACCTCAACCCACATACACTAAATAATGTTGTGAATAATGAATTAAAAAAAGTCCACTTATGGATGTCAACGAACAAACTAACATTAAACATCGAAAAGACTTACTACATCTTATTTGGAAGCAAATCATCAAATGCAATTCAGCTACAGATAGACAACATTAACATCAGCAATAAAAATGATGGCAAGTTTCTTGGCCTATTCCTAGACAAGAGACTCAACTTCAGCACCCACATTCAACACATAACTAAGAAAGTCTCTAAGACAGTTGGTATACTCTCCAAAATCAGATATTATGTTCCTAACTCTGCTCTCCTTTCACTATATTATGCACTAATCTACCCCTATCTTAATTATGGTATCTGTGCATGGGGGTCTACCACTGCAAACCACCTTAAGCCCATCATCACACAGCAAAAATCTGCTATCAGAATAATAACTAACTCTGCTTTCAGACAACACTCAGCTCCCTTGTTTAAATCCCTAAACTTGCTAAATATTAACTCCCTCCACACATTCTCTTGTGTCAACTACATTTACAAAACCCTGTTCTTAAATGCAAACCATTTTTTATTTTATTTTATTTTATTTATGCATATACAAGAATGTACATAAGGAATGTGAGGATACAAATATGGTAATTACAGTCTTGTAAAGCCACTAGCACGCGCAGCGTTTCGGGCAGGTCCTTAATCTAAGAAAATTTTAAGGAGGTAAATACTTGCAAAATTATAGACAAAAAATGATAACAGATTACATGAAATGAAAAAAAAAGATGAGAGAAAATTGTAGGTACAGTATATTAAAGCACATAGGTAGCTAAGATTGATTGCAATGACAGCTTGAATGGTAGTTGACAAAAAATTGGTAGGCATAATACAGCAGAAACAATATAAGATTGGTTGCAATGACAGCTTGAATGGTAGTTGACAAAAATTGGTAGTCACAATACAGCATATGGCTAGCACATAAAAGAAGACAGCAATGAACACAATGATAAGGTTGTTTGAAATTACATAAAAATTAGGAGATTGGGTAACACTAGGTACAAAGCAAATTTAAAGCTCAGTGTAGGAAAACTAAGAAGATGAAGTTAGGTACTTTTTGGTTTTGCTTTTAAATATGCCATGGTTTTAAAAAACCATGCTCTGAAACTCTCCCTGGACAGATGTAATAGAACCCATTATCACCACACCAGAAATAAATATCTCTTTGATATCCCCAGGGTCAAACTTAATCTGTGTAAACACTCTATGCAAATTAAGGGACCTAGTCTATGGAACTCACTCCCTAGTGAATTGAAAAACTGTAACACTTTTGCCTTATTTAAAAGCAAAACCAAAAAGTACCTAACTTCATCT